>NW_024357725.1:372630-663755 GCF_014805655.1 Passer montanus
CCGATCCCTGCCTCTCCTGCCCCTCCTGCCTCTCCTTCCCCCCCTTCCCCTCCTGCCTCTCCTTCCCCTCCTTCCCCTCCTGCCCCTCCTGTCCCTCCTTCCCCTCCTTCCCCTCCTGCCTCTCCTGCCCCTCCTGCCCCTCCTGCCCCTCCTGCCCTGCAGTGAAGGAGCACTGAAACGTGACTGTTTCCAGAGAGAGCTGATTCAAATGAGCTCTGCCAGGCTGCCACAGGTCAGGAGAGCTCCCAGGTCAAATCCACTCTTCGGGCAGAAGCTGCAAGCAAAGATGCCTCATGGTGAGCTGTGCTGGTGTTAGTTCTGGAGCTCCCTTTCTAGCCAGAGCCCTTGAGCTGGGCTGGTGGTGCTCCCCCACCCCCTGCACAGCAGACATTGCTGCTCAGCTGTTTGGTTTTATCCCTTCCTAATTTTACAAGAAGTGACAGTAAATCCATTCCGTATGCACAGGACTGTGTGGGGTGTTTAAACAATCATTTGCATCCAGATCAGGTGATGGCTTTGGGGTATCTCCTGGCAGTGTGGGTTGGTGTGGGATATGTCATGCTGTAAAAGTTAACATTCAGAGCCTGATACTCAATCTGCAGGAGCAGGAGAGCATCTGGCCATCAGCTGTGCTGTGTGGGGCAATCCCATGGCCTGTGGGTGCCTGGGGTTTCAGGGTGTCACCAAGGGGTGTCAGGAATGTCTCCTAGCAGATACTGCCATTGAAGGGCTCCCAGGCACAGCCAAGAGTACCTACACAGCTTGTCTGCACATCCAAAAGGACCATTAGCTTGGGAGGAGGAGGGGGAGCCAGGGGACGTGGCAGAGGAAGATAAGGCTGTAGAGAGGAGGATTTGTGGGAAGTTAATGGGCGTTGAATTGGCATTATGCCCCAGCAAGTTCTCATTTCCCTGGCTCTGTGCTGGCTCATCCCTACCCCAGAGCAGAGAGGGAGCAGGATGCCCCCACAGCTGAGGGCTGTGCCCAGAACATCATGGCCAGGGAGAGCAGGGAACCAGAGTCTGTGGCCCTGGGACCTTGGGCACACAGCAGGTAGCAAAAGGGATAAAGCAGAGGAAAATGAGGTTGCTGCACTGCTGCCCCGTGGGTGATGCTGAGGGAGATGCTCCATTTTAAATCAAACTCAGATCAAAGTGGAGATGGCTCCTCTGCTGCTTGGGGATGCACAAGGCTGTGTCTGAGCTCATAACATAAGGGCAGCTTTTACTACTCAGAGCTCTCTCCTTGCTCTGCTTCACTCCTCAATGCCCTCACAACAACCCAGTATTTGCTCTGCTTCATATTCCATCGGTTTAGAAGAACTGGGGGGAGATTACCATGGCTTCCCCTCTGGGCAGGAGTGGATGCAGGGCTTGGCCTCCGCTGCTCTGAACTGGGCAGGATGCTGGCTCCATAGGAGAGTTATTTTTGAAGCTTCATTTTTTGTAGCACTGGGGTGGGGTATTCCCCCCATTAGCTCAGCCTGCCCCCCCAGGGCGAGTCTCTGAGGAGGAGCCAAGGTGCAGCAGGGCTGGGGACTGGCAGCACAGTTCAGCCCCATGGGAAGCTCTGCATCTTCCCTCTCCATGGGGCAGGGAGAGGCCACGGCCTCGGCCAAAGCAGAAATGTTCCAGTGTTGTTGTCAGGTCTCCAGCTCAGGGATAACAGCTCTTCTCCTGTGCCTCCTGAGCACTCTAAGAAGCAGCACCATGACTGCTTAAGTGCTTCCCTCTTCCCCTGTGTCCTTGACATGCCACCCTGGGGAGGGCTCGGCCATCCAGGAACATGGCAGCCGTGCTTGGCATAGGCTCAGAAGCATCCTTGATGGGATGTGCTGGGTTTGGTAGCCACTGGTGAGGGGTCAGCCCTGGGGATGTGCCTGCAGGTGCTTTGGCCCCGGTGTGTGCATTCACCCTCCTTCATGTCCCCCACAGAGCTCAGAGCTGCCTGGGACAGGTCTGAGAGCAGCAAGGAGACGTGGTGGGATGGTCACCTGCAGGCCAGGCCCTGCTTGGTCCAGTGGTTTCTGCAAGACTTTTTCCCTGCTCTCATTGCCCTGCTCAGGCCTGGATGGATGAAATGGACTTTACAGCCCCAAATCCCTTAATCTCCAGTATACTTAGCAGTATTAGCCAGCCTACAGAAGTCATATACGCTGTAATTGCACTCAGTGGAGGACACTCTCACAATTTCATGCTGGAAGAAAACGTGTTATTCATTTTCCCTCATCTCCCACCCATCTATGCAGAAGTACGTTGGAGCCATGATAGGGATACATTAAACATGCAGAGAAATGTCATAGCTGAAACTCAACCTGCTCTCCTGGCAATTAACCCAGGCAGCCTTGCAGAAGCTGTGCAGGGTGAAATCTGCTCAAAGTGGGGCCTAAAGCTTCAGCACATCTTAGCTACTAATGCTAAGCAAGTTATGCTAAGCAATTAATATCCTTTACTTCTTTACAGCCCTCCTTTTGTTTTTATTAAGCATCCCTGCTAATACATTTAGCAAAGCTTGCAAAGCCTTTCAAAAAGCGTGATCAGCTTCCATAATCTTATATACAGAATGATCACAAGCGCCAGACCTAATAGACTCAAAGCTAGTACGATTACCACTGGGTGGAGCAGGAGGTTATAAATTCCTGTGGCTGTAGGTGACCACCCCGGGAGCTCCCCACCAGTGGTGTTCTCCATCTCTTTTTCCTCTTTTGAACACACGATGCATTTCATCCCCATTATGGGGGACAGTGATTATAGTTTCTTCGTATCAATTCATATATGTTTTAATACTTGATGTAAGTCATCATGTTGTGATAATTTTCTTACCAGCATTAAGATTAATTCCAGTTGAAGTAGGTAACAAGTCTTTAACTAGTGTATAATTAGACTGTAACAACTGGCAGGACGTAACAGGAGCTGTATAATTAAAATCATACCCTATAATTCCACTAAAGTTACAAATGCAAATATTCAAATGATTACTTGTATCTGCAATAATATCACCTACTAATAGAAAACCACAAAGGGTCCTTAAGAAAACATATCCTTTTCCAATATATATAAGTGCAGTTGCAGGGATTTCATCTGCATGTGTTTCAAAATGACAAACAATTTGCTCAGTGTCAAGACATGTCTTGGGGTTTAAAGGTGTTACAGTTGAATCCTTGTTCCCATATACTGTTTGCCACCTGTGCCCACTTTGTGGTGCCCATACTTTATGTTCTATGGGAAAGAGGATGATTGTGTTGTGGTTTAGTGCAACAATTGGCTATGTGCTGTACACTGAAGCATATTATTATTAAGACAGAAACTGCCACCTTGTTCTTAATGGGGTCATAATTGGCCAAAGACCACCAGGATTGAAATACTTTTCTAGTTGTGTTGTCCCAAGCTACTTTTCAAACCTCTGTGTGTAAGGTGCTGTGTTTGCCTACCCTTGTAATTGCTGCCACTGTGAAGTGCAGTTGAGTGTGGATACATCTAAGAGCTGGTGAAAGATTGCCCTGGACCATTCCAAGTGCCTCTACAATCAGCCAGTGGTCTTTCTCATTAATTTTCTCCCACAGAGGCAATATATCAGAAAAGAGCCATTGATTAGTCCCCAGTGCTAATAGAGAGGATCTCAATGGGTGCTCTAATTTGCTTAAATCACTTGTTGTTGCACTTAGTTTATTTAGGAGCACTTCAACATCTATACCATTTAGGACTCCCAATCCTGTCCCTGTAATACTGGTTGCATCCCTCTCTGTTTGCTTTGAAGGGGGATGAGCAGGGAAAGGGTCAACACTTCACAAGTGATGTTAATTGTACACTGTTACTCCTTAAACTATTATCTGTCCTCACACAACAACTGGTATTAAGTCTTGAGCAGCAGCTGGTATTACCAAGGCAATGAGACCTGTCCTTCTGCTTACTCTACCCACGCTAAATTATAAACCTTATCTGATGGACCCCAGAAAGCAAGAGCCTTCCCTATTACCAAGGCAATGAGATCTGTCCTTCTGCTTACCTCTACCCAGGCTAAATTATAAACCTTATCTGATGGACCCCAGAAAGCAAGAGCCTTCCTGTAGGTGTTTCAGGAACTGGGAACCTTGTTCCTATATAATCTAGGAAAACTACCTTCCCTTTGGATTTGTTAACTTTCCGCTAATCCGGATCATCCATCAGTTTTATCCTTAGCTATGCTGTAGCAGTAACAGAGTCAATAATACCAAAAGTAGTGAAATGTCCCATTCATTCTTAGCTATTGTGAGAGTTTTCCCAGGAGTCAGTCATTTTTCAGCTGGCTGGCTAGTTACCACCTGCTTGATGGGAGAATGCTGTATCCATCTTTCTTTTCCTAAACTTTTAACAGCAAAATAGGAACATAGTAAGATGGTATATGGTGCTTCCCACTTGGGTTCCAGTTTGTATTTTCATGAGAACATGTTAATTAAAATGTAATCTCCAGGTTGTGTGTCATGGACCTGTATTTCCAGAGGTGTGGGCTGATACCATTGAGCATATTCTGGTATTTTCTAATCCCTCCTGCATATATACAATGCATTGTGTCAACCATTCATCAGATGAGACCAGCAAGTGTCTTAAGTGGGTATTACCTTCATAAGGAGGCCCTGTGTCAACCCTTCTTGTGGGAAAGGCTTCTACCCAGCCTGGTAACTGATGTATTATCACTAACAAATGCATTCATTGCTGCTATATCAGGCAAGGCACTTCCTTCCCAATATTTCAGTAGTGGCCTTGGTATGTGGCTGGACAGTACATTACAGCAATTTCTCTGGGTAGCTGGAGCTGATTCCAGCACTTGTGTATTTCTTCTCCACTTGATAATTTTTCCCCCAATGATGTGAAAAATCCTCATTCTTTCCATAGCTTTGCCATTGTGTGGCATACCCTGAGAGCATAGCGAGAGTTTTTTGGCTCGTTTCCTTTTTCTCAGTTGTTCTGTACATGTCAGGGCTGCCAGTTCACCCTGGCCTTGCTGGGAGTGTGCCGTGGTTGCACTAAGCAATTAATACCCTTTATTTCTTCACAAGGTGAGGAGCCAGTCCCTCATCTTTACAGCTGGGTGTTTGTATGTCCCACGCTTGGTGCTGCTCCTGTTTGCAGAGCTGATAACTGATGGAAGAGAAGACTTGACTGTCTGAGGAATACTTATGCAAACAAGCACAACGGCTTAATAGGGAACATCCAGAGAAATCCCCAAAGAAAGCACCATAAATTCCCCTTCCTGTGGATTTATGGGGAGATTTTTCACAGATATTTATGGTTTCTCAGGTGGATTGTTGTGACTCCTTTGCGCAGATTTGCAGGGTGTGCTGCAGGAGCTGATGAGAGTGGAACATTGATGGGGCAGCCCAGTGTTCATACCAGGACGGTAATGATGGAAATGGCTCCTTAATCCCGTGGTGAATTCCTCTTGTGTGCAGCAGCTGTAGCTCTGCCAGCACCAGCTGAGCACCTGGAGAGGGTGGCAAGCGGGGCTGGGTGGATTTAGGTGGCCCTGATCAATTTAGATGGTCCTGGTGCAGTGCAAGGGTAGGTGACCTGTTTGAATGTGCTGCCCCATGTAACAATGATATTTTATGAAAAATCCTCTGCTAGGATTTTTCCCCTCCTGAGAGCTGAGGGCCTCAGGAAAGAAATGTCAACAATAACTCTCTGCTGCTGTGGAATGCCACAGGTGCATCTTCCATTGGTCCATGTGGATTGTTTTCAATTAGTGACCAATCACAGCCGCCTGTGCCGAGGCTGTGAGCAGTCACAGGATTTTTATTATGCATTTTATTCTATTCTTGTTCTTTGTAACCTTCTGATCTCTTTTTTCTCTCTATTCTTTTAGTATAGTTTTTATGTAGTATTTTAATATACATATGTCATAAAATAATGAAGCAACCTTCTGAACTAGTCAAGCCTCGTGTCTCCACACATGGGGTGTTCACCACAACAGCCCCATCCACGCCTTCAGGGCTGGGCCACACCAACATTCCCCTACTGCTGTCCACAGCCAACCCATTGAACCACATCTCTTCTTCATAGTCAAGCCTCATGTCTCCACACATGGGGTGTTCACCACAACAGCCCCATCCACGCCTTCAGGGCTGGGCCACACCAACATTCCCCTACTGCTGTCCACAGCCAACCCATTGAACCACATCTCTTCTTCTCTTCCTTTCCAGGTTCCTCGCCTCACCAGCAGGTCCTTGTAGGATTTCAGCTCTGGTAAGTGCAGTTGTGTTTTCTCCTCGCTGAGTCCCCGTCTGTTGCGAAAGCGTCGCGTGGGTTTTGAGGGCACTGGGGCTGGGCACCACCACTGCTCCCCAGGCAGGTGGAAGAGCCTGAGTGTGTCCCTGTTAAGGAGCCAGTTCCTGCTGCACTTCGCCCCAGAATGATTTCCCCTGTGTGTGAAAATACACTGAGCTATGTCTATCAGTGCCCTCCCATGGTCCATGAAGGGAAACGGTGTGCGCATCTTTAATCCTTGCTGGGCAATCTTTGTTGGATGGGGACTGAAAACTTTGGTGATTGGCAGGATGATTTTAATACAAGCTGGGAAATATTTCCACTAGGTGTGACTCAGGGGGCCTTTGGAAAAATAAGAAGGTGAACTGATGGGTGGGAAGAGAGCACAACCTGCCTGGGGACCTTTGCAGAGGAGCCAGGCTTAAGGAACATGTAGGCCCTGGAAGAAATGTGAATGTCAGAAGCTGCAGTCCTGGCTGCAAGCTAGTGTTGTCACCTGTGACCTTTCCAGGAATGAATGTGCTCCTCTCAGGCCACCCTCTCTGCCACCAGCCACCCAGCTGACTCTCCTGAGGGACCAGTGGGTAGAAGGATAACATTTCTGGGCTTTCTCAGGCTCAGGTCCCTGTGCCATTCAGTGTTTGATGTTTTCACTCTTCTAAAGTCCCCATGGGTTTTCTAACCTTACCTTTAACCCAGCAGAAAGGGTCCTGGTTCTGTGCCAAGGTAAATTAGCAGAGGTGTCTCGCAATCAGTGTGGCTACCAAGTATTGTGTCATCTTCACCTTTGTCCTCTTGATGTGTTTTTTTTTTTAAAAAGTATGTATTTATCAAAAAAGCAGCCTCTTTGTTTGATGCTATCTGTTGGTTTGATAATTAAGTCCCATGGAAGGCATTGACATCAGCCATGTGCTCAAGGATTTGCCAATGATGTCGCAGGTTGCGTGGCCTTATTGAACTTGAAGGGTTTTCTTTTCTTTAGCTGCAATGGTTCACTACTTGGGGCCTAAAATTATTGAAGAGAGGATTATTATGGTGATCTCAGGCTTTTGGGGTGCTGCTGGCATGATCTTGCTCTGAGACAGAGCTGTTCTATGACAGGGACACCACTGTCTGGGGCATATCTAAGCATGGCAGGGGCAAACGAAGATTGTGGATCCTGGTGCCTAGGGAACTGCCCTGATGTCTTCTCCTTGTGCATCCATCTCACCGGGGGGCATTGGGCATGATGTGAGCTTACCCCAAAAGTTGTTCCTCACTCCTGTACTGTGCAGAGACTCCTCATCCGTGATGCTTTGCTCGTGACCTTGGCGGTCTCCGCTGGGAGCAGCTCAGGCCCTTGGGAGAGCTGTGCTGTGTTGAGGAAGCAGCACTGCCATGTTCCAGCACATGGAGAAACTCCAGCCAAGAGGTTGATGAACCAATCAAGAGATTTTTCTGGGTCAGGGCTGTGTTACATAGGGGAGTGAACATAAAGCTTTGTCTTCCCAGACAATTCCTGCAGGAACAGCTCTGGCCACACTCCCTCCAACAGCGAAAAGCAAGTGTCTATAGCTTCAGAGTGGAAACAGGCAAGACAGAACCCACTGGTCCTCCAAAAAGGGGAGAAAGTGGAAAACGACTTGGAGGAGGGGGCAGTGGGGGAGAAGTGGCCATGGTGGTAGAACTGCCTCTCCTGACACAACGTAATCAGCTCATGGATTCTTCTCCCCAATCCTCTTACACCCCTCCCATTGCACATCTCTCCCCAGACGTGGCCATGTGTGTTAGCAGAGATAAAAGCTCTCTTCCCACACGGGCTCTTCTTCCCCAGCATGCTTAATCATGAGCCAACGTGGCAAACAGCCTTCCTGAGAGGAGCCCTGGGCTCGGCTCTTCACTCTCCCTCCCTGCCTCCTGCCTTTTGCCTCGGCTCCCGCTCTGCCCTGCACCCCGGGGCTCCCCGCACGCCCCTGCAGCCTGCGCAGCCACCACGTGCCTCTGATAAACGAGCTTCATCTGCACCCAAAATTAATCACATTGTCATGCTGGCAGAGGATGAGGCAGCTGCACCGAAATGCCTGAATCCCTGGCTAATTTATCACAGGGGCTGGACGCAGCGCTGCTCCGCAGCTCCTGCCGCATGGGGACATGCTCTGGAGAGGTGACAAGGAGCTGTGAGGCCTGGGACTGAATGCTCAGGAGGACACATTCTCCTCCTCCCCAGAGCTCAGCCACTGATTTTCAACGAGGAGAACCTAGTGGGAGATTGCTGGTGCCCAGGAGGGCTGATGCTGCTGGCGACAGCCCGGCTCCTCCAAGGCACCTCGGACCTGGAAGCTGAGTCCTCCTGCACTGGAGCGTGCTCGGGAACCCGGAGCAGAAGACTAATGAAGGAAATGAATATGAGGGAATTATCCAGGATTTCCAAAGCTATGGTCTTTGTGGATGGTGGAAGCAGGAGGCAGCCAGCCAGGCTGATGTGTCTCATTCAGTTTTGCTCATCAGAAGCAAAGCGTTCACTGGCTGTGCCCGCGGTGCCTGTGATGGGCTGGGATCAGCATGGAGAACCAGCTCCAGGGCCAGTTTCTGGTACAGGATGTCAAGGATGGGGCCAGTTGTGATGTTCGCTCCTGGTGTTGTGCATCTTCCTGGGATCCACATCATCCTGCTTGCCAGCTGCTCCTCTCCACTTCAGTGTGGGTTTGCTGGGCAAACTCTCTTCTCCTAAGTTCGTCCCCAGGACAGACGTGGGTTTCTCCAATATATTCACTCTTGCTTGTCTTGTGGTAATTAATTACTAATTCCAGACCAGACTCAGCTCTGGAGTGCTCGTTAACTAATTGGATGCCTTCCAGCAAATCCCAGCAGTCCCTGCACGATGGGAAAGTCATGCATTCCTTGTCTGCTTCCTCATTGCTTTGTCCCCCCACAGTCGATGGGAGCACCTTGGAGGAGATCCACTGGGGCTGCTCTCTGGAACTGCAGGGGGCTGCGGGCAGCACAGCAGGTGCTTCCTTGGGGGTGCAGAATAATGGACAGCAAAGCAAAGCAACACACAGATGCCCTGTACAGTGACTGGTGGCATCCTTTGCTGCGCTCCCAGCTGCTGGAAGAGGCTGGAAACCTGCTCTGCCCACTGGTGTCTTAAGGGTTTCACAGCAACTCTCTTTGCAGATGTTGTTGGATGTGGGTTTCTTCCTCACAGCCTGGCAGAAATGCTGGAAAACTGTTGTCCTGGGCAGTCTGAAGCTCTGTGTTGCTCATGTTTTGCTTTCATGGGGAGAAACTGGTCCCATGTTTTTAGAGAAAAGAGGCTTTTGTCAATAAAATTGAGCTGCTGGTGCTCCCAGCAGCTTGCCCAGACAAAACAGTGTAAAGCTTTTGTTAAAACTTTAAATCTTAACTTACAAGGGCATGGGCTCCCTTAGATCAGCCATAAGCTGGTGCACAGATAAACATGGTGTTTTGAGGAGGGAGAAGGGGTGTTTTGGTCTCCTGTGCCTGTGAGGGCCCCGTGGGGTCTCTGGCCACTGGGCACCAGCAGTCATGGGCAGCAGAGCAAGAGACAGTGGAAAGCTTGGTCTGAGCATCTCTGAGCCTCGTCCTCAGACCCTGCAGCCTGCTGTGCTGACCCGGGAGCTCTCCTCCCTCCTCACCTGCAGGCTTCAGAGTGGATTTTGGGGCTGGGCTGTGCTTGTGACTCTGTTTCCAGGCTCTTTGGAGAGGCAGATGTGTGCATGCCTGTGAGCAGGAGACACGTCTGACCTGATGTTCATCCTTATTTCAACTCCCCCAGGGCCTTTGGGGGATGATGCAGCTTTCAGACAGCACAGAGGAAGAGTTACAGTTCTCAGCTGCATGTTCAGAGTGAGCTGCTCCAAGGCAAGAGCTCCCATGGGTGCCACCCCTAACCCTGGTGGCATGATGATGGGTCCTGGTGGTCAGCGCTGCTCAGCCTTGTTGGGGCTGCCTTATTTTTTCCCTGTGCTCTTATTTTTTTAAGTCAGGGCTGCAGCTGAGGTTTTGTAGGCACTCCTTTGCCAAAACATGACTGGCTTGTGCCTGGTGTTGAGTGGAGAGGCCAGGGAGGAGCTGGGAAGCAGCTGAGATGTGACATGGGGAATTGGAGTTGTGTGGTGACACCAGAGCAGGAATTGGTCACACGGCCTAGGAAATTACAGCTCGGGTTTCCAGAGAACGGGTGGAGAGGGTGGAAGGCAGAGCTCCTGGGGAGCCTGGAGCAGAGGACATCGATGCTGGGAGACTCCAAGAGATGCCTTTGCTTGGGCTGTGTGAGGAGGAGTGCTGAAGGTCAGTCCCAGCCCTCACAGAGGTGGCTGGGACAGGGCAGGACCTCCTGCTAGAGTCAGGCCTGGGCAGGCACTGCTGGCTCTGCTCAGCATTCACCATCCCCTGGGCTGGGAGGGAGCCCAAACACCGCTCAGGAATGGCAGAGAGAGGCATCCCCAGGAGCACAGGGGATGCTCCAAGGATACTGAGCCACCTCAGCAGAGGGAAGCACTTGTCTGCCCAGAGAAAAGGCTTTTCCAGACTCTGTGAGGGTGTGGGGAGAGCCTGTTGTGGCTGTTTTGAAGCACTTTGCACTTGGAGGTGCCCAAGTCTTTTAGGACTCAGAGTACAGTTCTCAAAGGACTTGTTCCCTTCCTAGGGAAGTAACTGACTCTAGAGATCCCTGTGTGCCAGCAGGCAGGGCAACACTTGTTGTGGGAGGGCTGACACCAGCCTGCTCTTTCCTAGGTGCAGATAACTGTGCCACAAATTACATCAGACTTTGCTATCCATTAACAACTTCTCCTTTGACCTTTTGTCAGTGTGAAGGAACTGGAAGAGTTTCTTTGGGTCTAGTCCAGACCCAGGGTAGTAAATTGGACATCTCCTGTCCCTCTGTCTCTTGTAGAATCATATGGATGTAATGGATTTCGTGGCATCTTGCATTTTCCTCTGTCGAGACACAGATAATGGTATTTCACCCTGGCACCACCCTGCAGTGGTGCAAAACCCCTGCACCCACATTTTGGAGAGGACTGTGCTGTGAATCCCCAGCTGGGCTCCTCTGAGCTCAGCCTTTGGGGGTTGGGCATGGTTTGAGAGGGGCTGTGCATGGTTTGTGTGGGGTTTGGAATGGTTTGTGTTTCCTTGAACCACTGCACTTTGGACAGAGCTGGCAGCACCAGCCTCCCTGGCACGCCCCAAAGCCAGCTCCAGGGAGCTGAAATAACCTGAAATAACCAGGTGTGACTCTGCAGAGCCTGATTTCTAGTCCCTGTCATTAAACATCCATCTGTTGATATCTTTTATATTTATTCAAATTGAGACTTGGCAGGCTTAGGTAGCAGGGAGCTCACCTTTGTGGCCAGGAAGATCTGTTGAGCTCTTGAAGCAAACTCATCATCCCTCAGCCAGGATGGGCAGGGATGTGAGCACCTCAGAGATGCTTTCATGGGCTGAGCTGGTGAGACTGGGTGGGAAACTCTGCTGTGTTACTGCTGGTATCCAGCCCATGGGAGCCTCCTTAGAGACTGGGTCTCCAGACACCAAAAGAAGTACGCAGAGCCCCCTAAGGCACATAGGGGCTACATTTTGTGCTGAGATGTTGAAGGGAGAAGAGGGCTCAGCATCTGGAGGTTTTCCAGGCCATACCTGAGCTGAGCTCCAGTGTGATAACCACCTCATCACACTGGAGCTGGCAGGAGAAGATGGCTGCTCCCCCAAATTCCGGATTTGTCCATCACTAGTGATAATGCACCGAGAAATAAATGTCACTTACAAAATTTATGGAAGAGCAGCTTTGCTAGTCTCCTTTTTTAAGGTTATACTAAAAATTAAACCACATTTCGCCCCAAGGGGGAGCGGCAGGCTGTCACCATAACAAATGTCCCGGTGTGTCACGGAGCAGCACACATGTGTGTGCACACAGCGTTCGAGAGGCAGGGCGGCGCAAGCGGAGCCGCTCACGTGGCTGCTTAGCTGAGGAAAAATCGTTATTTTTATACTTACACTTTATATGGCACTTTCCTGGCTGCGTAAAGGGAAAAAAAGAAAAAAAGGAAAAAAAAAAAAATAAACAAAAAAACCCACCAACAACAAAAAAAAACAAACATAAAAAGAAAAACACGGGAGAGTTACACAAGCTCCAAACCGAGCTCCCAGTATACAACCTGCCGCGTGACTTGTTCACGCAGGGGAAGCCCGGACCCTCGCGGCTGCGGGCACACACGGATGCTCCTGCACAGCATCCCATGCCGGCAGCATGGCATGGGCGGGATGGGATCCCGCAGCCCCATGGCGTGGGCACCATCAGCTCGCAGGAGGTGTTTTCCTAAGGTTCAGCAGGGATCAGCGTGGCTTTGGGGGCTGTTTTCCCCCTTCCCCGAGCGGTCGCGGTCCGGCTCTCCCGGCCGCTCCCGTGCCGCTCCGGCTGGTTGTGGGACGCTCATCAGCTCTGGCAGCCCACTAATGCGATTAAGGGCTTTTCTCACCCTCGGCTCAGCGCTCATTAACATTTCCCTGCTAAGGAGTTCAGAAGCGTCGCCGCATCCCGCCGCAGCTTTGGTTTGTGCCGAGGGGAGCGGCGGTGCGGGGAAGGCGGCCCGGCCCTGCGGGGTCTGTCCGGACAGGGACAGGGACAGGGACAGGAGGGGACACGGCTGCCAGAGCCACTGCAGTGCCCCCGAGCGCCAGGAGCCCTGTTTCTGCCGGGGACCGGGAGCTGGGCAAGGCAGATGCCCTGCTGGAGGGAGGGCGAGGCTGCCTGCCTGCTGGCCTGCCCACGGAGACCTACAAACAGCTTCTCTGCGGTGTCACAACCCCGTTCTCTGCGCAGGCAGGGAGAGAACCCAATTTTGGAAGCCTCCTTCCCAGATCTCACAGTCGAGAGCCAGGAGAGATATTTTTATTTGGTCTTACAAGTAGGTCTTGAAACGTCTCTAAGTGGGTGCTTCATACTCTGGGTAGAAATAAAACCCTCCCATGCGCCGCCCAAAGCCCTCCACAGCAGCCAGCCCCAGGCTTTGCCCTCTGTGCTCTCCCTTTGCTGCCTCTGCTCTGTGCTCTCATTGTGCTCCATGGCCCTGGCCAGCTCTCCTGGGGCACCCGGAGCAGGCTGACACGACTTCTGACCCCTGCCCAGCAAAATGTGATGCAGGAGAGGCTTCTAGACTTTCTGTGGTGGGTCCCAGATGTCTTTTTAGCCACCTGAAATGTGTCAGTCTGTGTTGAAGCAAAGAAGAAAAGTGTGCTTGATGATTTTTTTCCCCCTGAATATTTTAATTCTTCCATCCAGAAAACCTGATTCTCCCATGGAAATTGTGTTTCCTGTTTGAAAACAGGTTGCTAACACGCCACTCAGCACTACAGAAGGCTGCTTTTCCAGGGGCTAATACTTGAAGATTGACCGATTTCAATATCTAGCACGCTACATCCTCTGATTCATCCTTTTCCTTGCATCATCAGGGCTTTTGTGCTTTTCCTTTCTCCGATGTGGATCCTCTGGTGCCTTGCAAGACCCAGGCTCCTGCTGCAGCCTGGCTTAGCTGAGCGGAGGAAGACCTCTCCACTCTGTCTGCCTGGCTATTTCCATGAAACCTCCAGGAATTTAATAACTTTGAGATTCTCAGCTGTCACTCACAAGCTGTTGAATTTGACTGCTGGGTCAGAGAGTAATTAGGGTAGACAGACAACACGTGGAGCACGTGATGGCACAAGACTTGTTTTCTTAAGGAAACCACGCCAACAAAAAAGGGAAAAAAGATCTAAAAATACCTCTTTTCAAATTTTTTTGCCTTGTTCTAGCTGCAGGTAGCTCTTGACTGGCAGTAAGGGAATGTGGGCTGCCTCAGGGTGGTGACACCCAGCACTGGGTGCTGTGTGGGCAGGATGGGTGTCCTTGTCCCTGCAGTCCTTGGGGACACGGGGCTGAGAGCTCAGCATGGTGACTTTGGTCCCTTTGAGATGACATTGGGTGTGAATGAAGGACGTGACACGAGCCTCTCCAGGAGTGCTGTGCTATATCAGGGCAAACCCATCAACTCAGAACCATCTATTATAAAAAAAGGAGGTTTTAATTAAAACCACAGATTGTTAACAGTCTAATACACTGCACATTCTGCCAAACAGCAGAGCATTCTTGAAAGTACCTGTTGAAATACTGAATGGTGCTGCCATTAAGGGATTTTGGCTGGTTGGCCAAAGGTCTGTGTCCTGCTGCAGGACACTAGAGGTGCACAGGAGGTGCAGGATGTCTCGGCTGAAGCAGCCAACATCGGGTTTGGAGGTGATGCCTGATTGCTTTGTGTGCCCCATCTTGCCCTGTGGAAGGGGGACATCAGCACTGGGAGCAAAGGGTGGGCAGCGTTGTGCCAAGGGAGCTACTGAGCCTCTTACTGTGTTGGGAGGAATGGAAGGTGCTGCCTAAGGCTTGTAGTGGAGCCTCATGCTGCAGGCAGAAACAGGCAGGAGGAGAAGGACGAGGGCTGCTGCTGAAGGCTGCAGTTCCTGGTTGAATCTCTGCCCTCCAGGGGCCAGCTTTGTGTCTGGGATGCTCAGAGAAACCCAGACCCACACAGCTGCCTGCCCGTGCCAGCTTTTATTCCCTCTACCCGCTCCTCTCTCTCGGTGCTGGCGGGCAGCCCAGTGCCAGGCTTTTTATGGTTTTCTTTTTGTCTTTTTCAATGAGAATAAATCTTTTATCTGTTGACTGTGAGACTGTGCTGCAAACAGAGTCGTACAGATCTTGTGGGTTTTTATAGCCACCTCCATCTTCCAGGTTGATGGTTTGCAGCTTGGTCGGTGCCCAGAGCTGGCACCGCTGGCTCGGGTGGAGATTAACCCCAGCTGCTCCATGCTGGAGGCTGAGATGCAGGGATGGAGACCTGCCCTGCCACCCCCATGATGTTGTCTCTACTTGCCTTGTATTCAGTGTAAGAGGAAAGGGGGAGCATGTGGCTGGAAAGAGGCAGACGTAGAGCAAGGAAAACCAGCTCATTTTGCTTAATTATGACTGACTGTGACAGCCCGCATCTTTAGTTTGAAAAGTATCTGTGAGGTATGGGCTGCTTCTCTCAAACAGGATAATTATGTTAATTAAAATGCTTTCTTTATGGCAGTTCTGATTAATAAAAACAGTTCCAGTGCTCTCTTTAAACACGCTAACCTTCTGTTGTGCAGGAAAACTGGCTTTTCTCAGCAATTTATGACTTTTAAAACAGATTAGAGTGGGACAGCCTGCTGCTTTCACACAGTAACGCTTCCTCCCCGGGGGAGAGCAAGGCAGCCCACCAGCACAGTGCCCTGCTCGTGGGGAACAGACGGAGCAGAGCACTCGGGCAGCGACGCCGGAGCAGGCAGCAACATGTGCCCGTGTGGGAGCGAGGGATGGGAGGCGTCACAGAGCTCTGCCAGAGTGCCAGGGAATAAAAATACCACTTATTTCTCTAATTGCTGTTTATTTCCTCTGCAAAGTATTGCGATAATTAACAAGCTCCCAATTAAGGAAAAATTGTGTGTAGAGGAAAAGCAGGTATGGGTGCCAAGAGAGCTGGGTTTGTGCCAGAGAGTGGTGAGGGGCAGTGGTGGTGGGTCCCTCTTGCTGACCATCCCACGTGGGATGGGGCCCTTTGGGGACTCCAACACTCTGGAGGATGTGGTAATTTCCCAGTTCCTCACTGGAGACCTTTCCCAAGATGATGGTTGTGCTTCCAGAGGTCTGAAAGCTTAGGAGCTCATCTGACCACTGGTGTGGCTGCTGCACGTTTGGCTGGTTTGCTGGTCCTTGAAGGGGTTTTACTTCCTGCACATGGAGGTTCAAGGCCCTTGAGCACAGTGGGTTTGGAGAGGGGCTGAGCATCCAGCACCCTCCTAAAAGCAGTGGCAAATCGGGAGGGCTTGGTATCTGCAGAAGCTCTGATAATATAATCAACAGGCAGCCCAGTGTTCACATGGGGGCACCACCTGGTGTTCATAAGGAGGATGGGTTTGCCACACTCTTGTCCACAAATGCCAGTCCCCAGCCAGATGCATGTTCCCACTGTGACATGAGGTGTTGTGTCCCAACAGGCAGCCCAGTGTTCACAAGGGGGCACCACCTGGTGTTCATAAGGGTGGGTTTGCCACACTCTTGTCCACAAATGCCAGTCCCCAGCCAGATGCATGTTCCCACTGTGACATGAGGTGTTGTGTCCTCCCCACCCTCCCTTTTCCTTTTTCCACATCTTTCCCCTGGCTTGCCACCCCTGCTGGCAGCTGGTGCCTTAGGCTGGGCCAGATGCTGGAACAACAATGGAGCAGTTCTCAGCTCCCACTTCCCAGGTCCAGCAAGGGACTCTTACACAGGGGTAGTGACTTACCTTGGGCTCCTTCCCCTCCTGTGTGCCCAGGAAGGGACCAGCACCTCCAGCAGCCCATCCTCAGGTTTGGGCAGTGCTGCTCAGCCCTCTGCTTTGGCAGGTGCTTTGGGAAGGGTGGCACCATCCCTCTGCCCTGCAGGTAGCTGGTCAGAGGAGTTTGGGTCTGTTCTGCCCTGCTCCTCTAGGAGAGAAGGAAAGGGAGTGTTTGTCCCTGACCCTGTGAAATGCTGCATTTGACCAACAGCCCTTGCCTAAAGCTTTAGTTTCCCATTGAGCTGTGACTCCTGATGTAGAGCTGATTGACTTCACTGGGTTTGCTTGACCAGGTGAACTGTTGGCAGGCAGCCTCACTTCCCCTCTCTTGCCATGTTTGAAGTATTTTGGGAAGGATTGGTGTGGGATATGGGGAGTGAAAATCCCTAGAGGTATGGAGTGTAGCCAGGGGAGGTGGTGAGGGGCTGTGGGGTGAGGTTCCTGCACACATCCAGCAAGGCAGCTTTGCCCTTTGGTGTGCAACCTGCAGATCTTGGTGAGCAGTGCAGTCATTCAGGGAAGCTATCCAGAGCTTCCCTGCAGGCTCTCCCCCCAGCCTGAGGGGCTGCAGCCATCCCAGCATGGCTCCAGCCCCCTGGCACAGCCCTTTCCTTGCCCTGCAGGCTTGGCTGGGGCTGGCTCTGCTCCCCTCCTCTCCTCGCTGCCCCGTTTACCTCTGCTATATTTACATGTCTATTTTATGATTTCAATTTTTAATGCTTCTGCTCTTTGAAGATGCTTAATGCTTTGGAGTGGAACATTTTCTTCTGAGTCCTGAGTGCCAACTGAGGACAGACCAATAAATCAACTAATAACTGGAACCTCATTTTCTGCTCCCATGGCTGTGAGTTAACCCTCCTTGTGCCTCCAAGGCTCTCCTGGTGCTTCCCATGTCCCTGGGCAGGAGAGCTGCCTGTGCCCTTTTGCTGGGCAATGTCAGGCCTCTGGGGTTCCCATGCTGGGCTGTATCTTAAGTGATTTCTGGGTGAATCTTAAGTCATGGTTTCCAGCTGCCACCTTCTTTCCTGTTCTGTCACCACTGGTCCCAACACTTTGTTGGGTCAGCAGAGCTAGAGATTAGGAAGGCAGCCTGTAGAGAGTGGGGAGCATGGTGGCTGGGTCTGGCAGGTCAGCCAGCGAGACCCAGGCTGTTCCAAAGCTCCTCAGGATGGGACAGCCAAGTGCCAGCTTTGTGACGCCACAAAATCCAGGACCTCTAACTGTGCTTGGCAGGAATGATGTCCAGAGAAAGCCACTTCCTTGTGGCAGAACTGGAGGAACACCTCAGGAAGGCATCCTGTGTCCCTTTCACTGGCAGCTGGAGCTGATGAATCCCCAGCACAGAAAAATGTGCTCTGCACTATGGGTCTAACAGAAAGTGGCAGATCTCAGGTAAATCTTCTTTCCACCTATTCAGCCTAGACCCCAAAGGTCTGAGGAGTTTTCACATTGCTGCCTTCATTAGCCCAACTCTATTTTCTGTTCTCATTAATCTCAATAACATCTAATGCTTTAAAGAAGCACCTGCTTTTACCTGTGTCTCCTCCCCTGGGCTGAGCATCTCCCAGTGGGATTATGGAATTTTATCAGCCATGCAGGAACACTGACTGGCCATGAACAGAAGAGATCTCCTGTAGGGAGGATTGGTTGTGGAAGAGATAAAGAAAATTGTCCAATGAACAGAAGAGAACTGCCCCACCTCAAACAGATGGGAAACAGAATAGACACCCCCAGCCACATCTTGCATTTCCAGCCTAAGACAACCTGATCCTGCAGTGAGGTCCGCAGGATCCTTGCAGGGCATCTGTGTTTCCCCTCTGCACGTCCACACCTGCAGGCTTGAGGATTCAGGTGGTAGCCCTGCTCTCAAGATTACCTTCCCTGAGACAGGCTGCTGGCCTTACCTTGCTCTAACGCTTTATTGCATGTTGAATTATGAAAGCACTGCTTGTATCACCTGGCAGATGGCCACAGAGCTGCCTCTCAGCTGCTCTTTAACTCCTGACTCCCAGGTGTTGCATGCATTAGCCTTGTCTGCTCTGCAGCTGGAGCCAGGCTGTGCCCGTGGGCTGTGCTGGGTGGCGTGCAGGCCCTGGGGAAGCCCTGGCCTTGCAGAAAGCAGCCATCCCTGGGCTCTGCTCCCCTCAGGGGGCTCTGGTGCTGTAGGGCTGTACAGTGGGCAGGGGGGTCCCCTGGGCCAGCAGCACGTGGGGCTGGACACACCAGTGTCCTGTGGTGAGCCCTGCCTGGCAGGACAGCCTGGCATCCCCATGTCCTGGGCCCTGGGTGCTCGAGGCCCTCTGGTCCCTCCACACCCTGGCAGCAGCTGGGTGCCCTTGGCACTGCTGATCCAGAGCAGAAATGGGCTTCACAGGGCTCCATGGCTACCTGATGAAGTGCTGGACCTTCATTAAATGCTCTGTGAGCCAGGCACATCTCCTGGTACCCTTCCTCTGCCACAGAAGCACAGAGCTGCAGAGCAGTAAACCAAGGCCATGCCATTCCCCACTTTGTTTTTTGTCTCTGATGCTGTGGGTTTGCTCCTGGGGGCTGGAGCCCCACAGATGCCTCTGCAGGAGCTGGGGCTGCACTGCTGCTGCCCAGTGACAACCAGGAGTGGGCTCAGCCAGGGTTTGATTCCCTCTTGTGCTGTCAGAAGTGCTTTGTCCCTAGGGAGCTCTCACAGTCCTTGCCTTGGCACAGCCTGGCCCCCAGCCAGCGTGGTTTTGGCAAAGCCAGGAGTGCCCAGGGCTGGTTGGCAGAGCTGCTCTGGTGCACAGCTGATGGCTCAGACAGCCCAGTGCCATCTCCTTCGTTCCCAGGGAGTGCTGGAAGAGGGTGGGAAGGGAACAGGGCCCTTCTTCCAGCCTTGCTCTCTGATGGCCCGCCTTATGTTTATCCATAATTACATTGTGGTGACACAGCTACAGTTTCCAAAGCCATACACAAATGCTTAATAACCCATGGGAATGCTTTCCCATTCGTAAAGGGACGCAGGCTGGGTCCATTTCCCCTGGTCCTGCACAAGCCAAGCGTGGGGCAGCATCTCAAGGCTGCTCCCCTCTCTGCTGGGGACCTGCCCTGGAGCGACACCACCTCTTTCCCCTGCATCATCCATCAGACACTCTGGTAATGGAGGCACAGGGTACCAGGGTAAAATTTTCCATTGGAAAATGTATTTTTTATCAAACTACATTATCAGAATCAGCATGTAGCCATGGAGCCAAAATTCAGGTGGGAGAATATTGAAGCAAATAATTCTGGCTTCTGTCTGTTGACAGTGTCCAGGAAATTCAAATGTGTCTCTTTGATTTGATGTGTTTTGACTTTTATGTTTTAATTTAATATCCAGGTTGTATTTAACATTTTATTATGATTCGTGCTTGAGAAATTAAATACTTTTTCCCTTACTGCGGCAAAATTCCTGAATATTTCCCAGTGAAATGCCAGGGCTTGGGCTTTTCCTGAGTCCTGTCCTGCAGGTGATTTTGATTCACTGAGTTCAGTGCAAGACAAAACTTTCCATTTAGGAACCTTGCACAAACCAGATATTGGTTTCTATTAGGCAGTTTCTGAAAATTCATGGCTTTTTGGTTTCATGTGCCTTGGCAATACCCTGGAGCAGGTTTGGGGATCTGGGGAAGCAGCAGAGGAGGTGCTGCAGAGGCAATGTAGAGGTAGCTTTATTTATGGCTTTGAGCAGACCACTGAGGGACGGAGGTGTCTGGGGAGCACCATGTCCTGTGCTGTTGTGGGGCCACTGCTGGGGACGGTGCTGGGAGGTGGCACATCCCTCTGGTGGGGTGCCATGGGGTGCATCCCTCTCCCTGCTGGGGACGGTGCTGGGAGGTGGCACATCCCTCTGGTGGGGTGCCATGGGGTGCATCCCTCTCCCTGCTGGGGACACACGGACACTCTGCTCTCACTGACACCGTAACAGGGCAGGGGTGCCACAGACTAAAGCCTCCTCTGCACCCCCAGAGACCCCCCTGAGGGAAGTGGAGCTGTGGGCAGAGCTCGAGGCGAGCAGAAGAGCTGCTGCTGCTGCCAGTGCCTGTTGGCTGCTTCCATGCACGTGCGCGGGTGTTTGTGCATGCATGTGGGGAAAAAGCCACTTTCCAGGCAGTTCTTTTAACAACCAAATGACAGCTTGTTTGCTGCTAGGATTGCAGGCCTGCCTGGCAGAGGCTCCACGCTAGAACTTTGGATAGCCAAACACATTTGTAGGGGATCAGTCGACAGCGTGTTCCAGCCTCCAGCTCTGGCAGGGGGGGAAAAATCATCTCCCTGATATATGTGTTTCAGCACCAATTATCCAAGCCTCATTTGCTCTAGACTCACAAGACCATGTCCCATGACATCTATTAATTGCATTAAAGATCTCTCATTATCCTAAATCTCCAGGATGCCAAGTTGGAGTGGCTCAGGTCCAGGTTTTCAGGAGGGCACACGTGTGTGCGAGCACACGGGATGGAGGAGGCCCCTCATTCAAGGCAGGCAGGGCAGGCACAGCCCACACAGGCAGCAGTGGCGTGTTCCTCCCAAGCTCCTGTCCCTGGTTATTCACAGCTGGGTTGTGGCTGATCCCTGGGGCTGGATGTGACACTTGGCTCGGGGCAGGCTGGCAGAGCCTTTCCTGTGGTCCCTGAGGTGTCGGTTCCATGGGGAAGGACGCTGCCAGCACTCCGCACCACTCGCCGCCAAGCACGAGCCCACTGCCCCTTCTTTGCCAAATACTTATTGTTCCTGCTTTGAACTTCTGCAGAGAGAGGTTTGCCAAGGCTCCAACATGAATCATTAATTAATTCCTGGAGGGCTTCTTTTTTTTTTTAAATGCTTGTTTGTTTGTTTTGAGTTTTTTTGGTTGGGTTTTTTTTTTTGGTGTGTGTTGTTTTGCTTTCATAATTGAAAGCAGGGAGAGGAAGGCAGTGTAGGTGCAGGATAGCAGAGATGCAGTCAGAATCATTTCACTATTCATGGTCAGAAGGGTGGCATGGGTGCCCTGCTTGCCCTTGCTCCTGGGGCTGGGCTGTAGTTGCTGCTGGGGCTATGGGCATGCAGATTCCTGCCCCTCAGCCTTGGCTCTCATCCTTCCTGTGTGGGCAAACTGGTTATAAGCATCCCTCTGCCCTTGTCACTCTCCTCCTTCATCCTGTGCCATGGTTGGGTCTCCTCTGGTATTCACAGTTCTGGGGGTGCCCTTTGCCAAGAGCCCTGTGGACCAGGCTCTGTGTGGCCAAACTGGCTATGAGCATCCCTCTGCCCTTGTCACCCTCCTCCATCCTGTGCCATGGTTGGCTCTCTTCTGGTATTCACAGTTCTGGGGGTGCCCTTTGCCAAGAGCCCTGTGGATGCAGGGACACTGAGGTTCAGCCTGAGGTTCAGTGGCTTCCTTTGGAAACATCATTCCTTGATGAGGCCTCTGGAGGGGCTGGTGGAGGCAGAAAGCTCAGCAGGGCACCTTGGAAAGGAAAAGGCAAAAGTGAAAAGGACAGAAAGGTCTCATTAAAAGAGAAAAATACATTTTCATTTACTGGGGCAGCCTCAGGATTGTGGAGAGCAGAGGAGGGCAGTAAGGTCTGCTTGGAGGCTGACAACCCAGCTCCTTGTGCTCTGCGTGCTCCAGTCCCCAACCATCCCAGTTTGTTCCAGTGCCGCCTTGGAGTGGGGAGCACCAGCTGGGTCAGCCTCATGGTGCTGCAGGGGGGGACAGGCCTGATCCCAGAGCTCAGGAGCACAGCAGGAATGGGCAGCATTTGCAGTAATGGCCAGGCCCTCGAGCCTGCACGAGCTCTTGCCATTTCCACCCTCTTTCTGGTGTAATAACTTGTTCCTTATTGACATTTTTATTCCGAACACAGGGAAAATGCCAGAATGGTAATTGCTGTACATGTAAAGCAAGGCACCGTGCCATATCCTCCAGATCATTTCCTTCCCCCCTCTCCCAGCTTGTAAGGCCTAGGTGGAAGTGACAGTGGCTTGGCTGGAGGGTGGGATACAGGGACCCACATGTGCCCTGGAGCTGCCACCAGGTGGGTGGGGACGAAGGCACTGTCCCCTCCTCTGCAGTGGCTCACAGGGCTGGGAGAAACACCGGGTCTAATTGCTCTGCTAACAGCTAGACCTGCTGCCTCCAGGAACACTTACATCTGCAGGTATCTTGTGGTTTCTAATACCATCAGAAATCCCTCTTGCTCTCGTGTTTACCAGCGTGCAATTGCAACCCCTTGATGTCTGCATAACAGCTTTCCATCTCCCAGTTCCCCACAAACAGTGACAGAGCTGTGACAATCAGGAAGGAGGCAAACAAGAAGCAAAAACCCACTGGGATCCAGGGAAAACTGGCTGTGTCCTGCGGGATGTAAATTGAAAATAGAAATGCTCTTCCCTCCCTCCACCCTGAAAGCATTTGATAAAAAGATAATGTAGAAAACGTAGAATTTTGCAAAGCCATGGTAGCCACATTTTTTCATGCAATAAGCCAGAAAATGTTTACTGCATGAGCAGAGCAGAAGCTGTAATGTTGTAAAATGATAGTGCTGGGGAGCCATCTGCTTATTGCCTGAAGTCTGGAGCACGGGCTTTCTGCTACCGTGTCTTGCAGAGCTGGGTGTGCACCCGTGTGCCAGGCATGCACGATGAATGTGTGCTGCCAGCGTGCTCCCTCATGCCCAGGGGCTGGTCCTTCACACGCAGAGGGACCCTGGGGTGTTGTGGGGTTACAGCACGATGGGGGTGGCTGGACATGGCAGGCTCTGGGAATGCAGCAGGAGGATCTGGTTCTCAAAGCAGGTAGGAAAGCAAACCTGGGGCAAACAAGCAGCCCCATGAGCTCAGAGGTTCTCAGGATGGCTTTGGGGGGGATTTCACTGCCACAGCACCGACAAGGGGCACATCAGAGGGCTCAGGGGGCACATCAGAGGGATCAGAGAACACATCAGAGGGCTCAGAGGGCTCAGGGGGCTCATCAGAGGGATCAGGGGGCACATCAGAGGGATCAGGGGGCACATCAGAGGGATCAGGGGGCTCATCAGAGGGCTCAGGGGGCTCATCAGAGGGCACATCAGAGGGCTCAGCACAGCCCTCCCACGGATCTGCATCCGAGGAGAGCCGGGTGCATCCCAGGCTCCTCCCGCCAAGGCCTCTGGGCCAGGCCAGCACGTGGTTGCCCGCAGTTAAGTGGGGGATTATGCACGTCTGAACAGTTGGCATTGAACTCCTAAACTCTGGAAATCAAATTGTGCCCTGCAGAACGGCTGCCCTGCTGCCGCCGAGGTCAGGGGGATTTGTGGCTGTCTGTAAGAGAGCCAAATCTGTCTTTGCTTCCCCCGCTGAAGGTCGTGCCACAATGCCCTCAGCATCTGGCTAATCCAGCTGGTGCCCTTCACCCACACACAGAGCTGCCCATCTCCAGTGCCTGCCAAGGCCACGCTGACTCCACCCTGGTACCCCAGCTCACACGGGGGAGCAGCAGGGACCCCCAGACACCCCTAAGTGCGACAGCCTTGGCTGGGAGAATCAGTCTGCAAGTCTCCAGTGCTGTGAATTTGGTCTGTAGCATTGTTTAGATGACAGGAGTGGTGAAATAACACCCAGGGGACAGAAGGGATACCAAAATTATGATATTGCCCTTTGGAATTATTTCACGGTCAATGTAGCTTTCCTGTCCTCACGGTGATATTTTACCCAGCCATTGCTCAGAGGATCCCTGTCTTATATTAATCCATTTCTGTTGATGCACAGAATGAAATGCTACATTCCCCCCAGCCCTCCTGCTGTCCGTTTGGTTTCCAAGCAGCAGCTCGGGCAGTGGTGCTTGCCTGCTGCTGGGAATTCTGATGGGCTGTGGCAGAGCAGGGCTGGGGTACACATTCATTCATTCATCCGCTTGCTCTCTCACAAGCTGCTCGTGTATTATTGATAACCCAGGGCTGAGTGATTATTACATATAGAAATTTATTTTAATTTCTTACGATTGCTGCTGTGATTAAAGATGTGCCAGGTTGGACGTAGCCCGGTAGTGATTAGGCACTACAAGCCATGGCAGAGATAATGTGCAGGGCCTGGCTCAGTGAGGCTGATGGATGAGACAGGACTGGTTTTCCCACGCAGGGCTTTGTCCCAGACCTGCAGAGGGATTTCAGTGCCTGCAGTTCCTTGGTTTCAGCTCTGGCGTGTCTGAGTGCTGGTGTTGATCTCCATGCTGGGATGTCCCCATGCCCTGGGATTGTCTGCTCCAAGCCACGCAGGAGCAAGTGGCTTTTCCTGGGCATCCAGAAACAAAACCAAACTTTACTGTCATTTATTTGTTTTCCAACCTCTCCCATTTTCCACAGAATGATGAACTTTGGGCTGGAATTGTAAGGGTATCATACAACATCACAGAGTATCCTGAGCTGGAAAGGACCTCCAGGTATCGAGTTCAGTGATCTTAGGTACTTAGGCAGTTACAGATGGAGAGAACAGCTGAGGAAGATGAGGTGGCTATGCCCTCTTCACTTGCCCCACAGACACTGACCTGCATTTCAAATGTCTCAATATCTGGCCATTAAGGCCAAGTAAAGCTAATTGTGTGAGCAATTCTGTTGACTTAGTTATTCCTGTAAACATTGACAGAATCAGCTCTCCTATTCCTCAACAGGAAACACTTCCCAGCAGAAAATACAAATAAATTGCTCTTCATATCAGAGCATTTTAAAATAAAAATATCAATAAGGAGCTAAGTCAAAACTGCATTTTAGATTCAACAGATTATTCAGCAGAAAACAC
Source organism: Passer montanus (assembly GCF_014805655.1). Classification (NCBI taxonomy): domain Eukaryota; kingdom Metazoa; phylum Chordata; class Aves; order Passeriformes; family Passeridae; genus Passer; species Passer montanus. The sequence continues at coordinate 398,021 of NW_024357725.1, forward strand.
GAAAACAATGAAGCTCCTCTGAGAATGGTAATCAGCACACACAGACATATTGCTTTTTCAGATCACAAAATCTCAATACCCAGGATCAGTAGAAAACTAAGCAGAAAATGCTTTTTATAGGATTCAAGTTTCAATTAAATTAGAGCAGATTATTCAACAAGAAAGCCTACAAAATGAAGTCTAGGTTTATGTATTGGAAAGCAAAATGCAAATATGTTGCTTTCCGGCTCACAGGGTTTCAAACCAAAAGACAAACTTACTTTAAGTAAAAAATATTTCATTCAAATTCTGGGGAATCGACTCAAGTAACTGATCCTCAACTGAATTATTCAGCTTTTTTATCAACAGACTTATTTCTTCCCTCTTTATTCTTAATTTGCCTATTCATAAATCCCACTGCTTTGTCAGTCATAAGAAATACTTTCCAGTGGCTTTGACAAAGCAGAAATTAGCAGGGAAGGGAACTGGCACACAACCGCCTCACTGCAGAACGCTTCCTTGCAGCGTAAGGTATTTTTCTCTTCCTGGAGCTTTAATGCCAGCAGAAATCAATGCGAGATCCCAGCTCACCCTCCTGCCTGATGCTCACTGCAGGGCTTCAGCCAGCCTTTGGGCCCCTCGTGGGGGCTGTGCTGGACCTGTGGTCCCTGAACATGTGTTGGGGGGCCCCGGTGCTGCTGCCCTCCCGAGGGTCCCCGTGGCATGCTCAGGGGAAGAGTTTTGCTTTTAGCAACGCTGAGTTGGGCCCAGAGGTCCTGCAGGGCAGGAGATCGTGCTCTTCAGCCAACAGCTCTGCTGCTCCATTTCCTTTGCTCTTAACCCCTGATGTCTTCTTCCCACCTGGAATTGCCTGGCTTTGACTTGGAGTCATTGGATCTCATTCCGTGAGCTTGTGAGGGTCGTGGATGTTTCTAAAGGAAACACCAGTGATCATAAATATTTCTTTTTGATCTGCAGGCATCAGCCTCTGGTGATCTGAAGAAGATTACAGCAAGAGTTTGAGTCAGAGCGGTAGAGCTAGATGAAAATCTTAGTTCTGTAATTTTTTGAGGAAATGGGAAATAGTTTAACAGGAAGATTAAATGTATCTTTAAATACAGAACTTAAAAAGAAGAAAGGGATTTGTTCAATTGACACACCGGAGGAGTTGTAGGAACCTTAGAAACAATTTGTAAAACCTCATTAAATAGGAGAATGTTCTGCAAATCCATCCGGGTTTCCTGAAGAACTTTGAACCTCCCTTCTCCCTCTGGTCTGCAGCGATTTACTGCTGTGTCCATAGAGCAGTGACTGACCTGCAGGCCCCACAGGCTGCATCCTGCCACCCTGGGGGGGTGATGTGGGATATAAAGCAGTCAGGGTCCCTCCTCATAACCAATTCTCATTCTCCCAGTTTCCCCATGAGGCTCATGTTAGTGGAAGGGATGGAAAGAGCAGTGGATGCCTTAGGTCAGAGGTGTGACTTTGACTTCTTCTGTTCTGGAAACATCACCTTGTGTCTCTGCTGCAAAGTGGCTTCTTTTCCTCACCTCCTTGTTTTGAGGTGCCGCAGAAGGCCCATGGGGGTGGTTTTGCCATTCTCCCCTCTCTCACGAGCAGGCTGGGAGAGGGCAGTGAGGGCTGCAGGGGTTGGGGGTGCTTGCCAGAGAAGCTGTGCCAGGGGGTGGCAGCTGGGACGCGCCCCCAGCCTGTCCAGCCCCGCTGCGAGCGCTCAGCGTGCTGCAGCCTCGTGCCTCCTGCATGTCAGAGGAGCACTGCAGGTTTTGGAAGCAGCCCAGAGAGCAGCTGGGGTTTCTGGCACCTGGGAAGCTCTTGAAGATGGCTTACATGCTTGACAGGCACTTGGATGTGCTGCTGCTGGAACAGGGATGTCCCTCCACCTTTCCTCTCCCTTCTTTCTTGCGTGGGGGTGAGGATTCCCCACCCTTGGGTGCTCCAGCTGTGAGGGAAACTCCCTGCACAAGGAGTCTGGGGAATGACACAGCTCCAGGGTTTTCCTGGCAGTTTCCCAGCCTTCCCCAGCGGGCTGGCAAGGCGACCTTGACTCGTCTCATGGAACAATCAGACCTTGTAGCTGCTGCTGCTGCTGCTTAACACTGGCTTCATGCTTCTCAAGCCTCCTTCTCCCTGGTGGCAGAGGATATAGATGTGGGGCAGAAGGTTTCTTATCTCCTTAAGAGATTACAATGTCCACCTGAGGGTGGCAGCAGAAAGGAACCCCAGCCCATATCCTCCTCCTCGTGTGACCTCTGCTTGTGCCCACAAGGGAAGGGCTGTTACAGGTACCACACAGCAGAGGGGCTGGGATTCTCTCAGGATGGAGCTTTATCAAACCCTCAGCACTGCTGAACTGGTGGCTTTTAGATCCTGTTTTGGAACTGGGGGACAGCTCAGCTTTTGCTGGAAGGAAGGGACAAAGCAGAGGACAGGGGCTTCCCATGGCCTGGAACGAGAGGGAGACAGAAGGAAAGGGAGGGGAGATAAAAGGGCTGCTTCTCCATCTCATTCCCCATGAGGATGGCTGGAACAGCCCACAGTGTCCCCTCCCTGCAGAGGGTTTTCTGCAGAGCTCCCTGTTCCACCAGGAGGGAATGAGAAAGCAGTGTCAAATATATGTTTGAAATGTCAACAGAAGGGCCCTGCAAGATTGACTGTAGTCTCGTGAAATATTTCATTCTTTCTCTCCTTATGAAGAGAGATGTTATTCTGGATGACAGATAAATTCAGGGGGAACAGGGCAAGGGAGGAGGGGGGCAGAGGGGAAAGAAGTGTGCAGGGAGAGGGAGGGACCGGCTGTCTCCCTCTCTCGCTGTACCCCTAACAGGGTGCCTCTTACTCATCACAGGAAATATGGGCTGTTGCTTCATTATCTCAGCCTCCTTCATTTCTATCAGCTTATTTTCCCTTTCTGCTGCCTTTATCTCTACAGAGATGCCTCTTGCAAAGCCCACCTGCACTCTGCCCCCCCAGCCCCAGACATCCCTGGCACAGCCCACCCCAAAACACGGGGACACCAGTGGTGGTACAGGGCCCTCGGGGGAACAGCCACAAGGGAGCCAAATGTGACACTGTCTTGGTTTGAAAAGACAGGTGTCTGCTAAGGAAGGCAGGAGCCTTCCTGGAAAAAATGTGACACTGTCTTGGTTTGAAAAGGCAGGTGTCTGCTAAGGAAGGCAGGAGCCTTCCTGGAAATGGAAAATGTAAACCCCCTCCCTCCAGATTATTTTTGATATTATTGATATCCCTCCAGATAATTTTGAAATTAAGGGGCTTTCAGGCAAAGATATGGGAGCAGGAATAACAGTTCTTTATTAGGGAAAAAATAAAAATAAAGTGTAGTAATACAAAACAGCACTGCCAGAGTCAGAGCAGTCCCTGGCACCCTGTGGGTCAGGGTGGTGGCACAGCCCCATCCCAGGGTGGCTCAGCCCTCCTGCAGTGCCAGCTGTGCTTCTGCTGCAGCAGGGATCCTGCACAAGGGGGGAGTTTTCCTCTGGAGCTCCAGGGCTGCTGGAGATGGGCCTGGTGCTCCTCTGGGAATGCAGGGCAGGGGAAAGCTGCTCCTCTGGGAATGCAGGGCAGGAGAAAGCTGCTCCTCTGGGAATGCAGGGCAGAGGAAAGCTGCTCTTTCCCTGGGAATGCAGTGGGCAAAGGCTGCTGTGCTGTTCCAGGCTCAGATTGTATCCAGGTAGGAATGCTTGGCTCCTCCCCTGGGCAGAGCATCTCCCAATGGGAAGATGGAATTTTATCAGCCATGCAGGGACACTCACTGGCCATGAACAGAAGATAATTAATAATTATTGGCCCGTTAACAGAAGAGATCTCCTGTAGGGAGGATTGGTTGTGGAAGAGATAAAGAAAACTGCCCAGTTAACAGAAGAGAACTGCCCCACCTCTAACAGATGGGAAATAGAATGGAACCCCCAAACCCTATCTTACAACCCAGGACAGACACAGGGGTGGTGACCAGGATACCCTTTTTCTAGGCCTGCAGGTTTTATGCTGCCCAGGAGTTTGGTCTTGCTGTCCAACGTGGGGTCTGATGCTGCAGACCCAGGAGGACAGCCAGGCTGGGGAGATGGCAAGGAAAGCATTCCCCTTATCTGCTTCCTACTCAGCAGCATCATCTGCTCCGCTTCCAGAGACTCTCTGCCTGCTGAGGGGAGCATGGGGACAGCCAGGGCTCCATGGCACCCTGCCCTGCCATCAGCACGTGGTGACAGTGACAGCTGATCTGGTGGCTCTCCCTCACTCCCCCCCTGTGCCAGGGCTGGCACTCCGAGTGGGAGAGGGCTGGATGTCTGCAGAGCAGCTCACCTGGAGCCTCCAGCATCTGGTAAAGGCAATAACAGCCCTAATCCTACTGAGGCCATGTCAGTGAGGCCAGAAGTGGCTCAGGAAGCATCTCCCCGCCCCTGCAATTCCTGAGATAGAAAAGAAGTGAGTTCCCACCAGCAGCAGAGATGAAAAATTCCAATATCAGTAAAAGAAAAAAAAAAAACCTTGGAAGCCCTTCTTTTGATTCCACTGAAAAAGGGGTTTTTTATATGCTTTCAAAACATTTTGATAGTTGCTTTTCGTTTCTAGTTCTTTTTTGCAAACTATAAATTATCTTAGATTTATTAACCTAAAAATTGATTCTTTCTCATTTCAAATGTGTCAAAAATGGGACATTTTGACTTTTTGAGCCTTTTTCTAAGATTTTTTGTGAAGCGGGTAATTTGTCACAATTGATCTTTTTTGAGAGGCTTTGAATTTCAACAAACTGGTATTTACTGCTGAAAACACAGTGAGTTGACAAATTCCCAAACCAGCTACTGTGATTTCAGGTTTCCAGAGCAGAGTGGAGGAAGGTTTAGGTACATGAGAAGGAGCTTTAGACCCTGGGTGGGGATGCATTCTGAGAATGGGCACTTCTTGGACTTTTCCAGCTCTCTGTGCAGACACCTGGAGCTGGGAAGGGTGCCAGTGTCCCCTCCTGAGTCCCCCTGGGCCACCTGTGTCCCTGCCATGGAGCAGAACAGCTCCCCACAGAAACCACAAGCACTGGCATCACTGGCATCCGTGCTGCTGGACTCACTGCAGCGTTGAACCTTGATAAATGCCTTTAATATTTAATTGGTCTTTAAAAAACATAAACAGGCAGGATATTAAATGCAACTCCTCAGGCAGAGTAAGGCGAGTAATGAATGTTACCCATGACTGGTGGCATCTGCAAAATGCACTTTTAGTGTGGTTTGAAACCAAGGCCTTGGGAGGCGTTTCCTGCTCTTGTTTCCCAGATGGAGTTTGTAGATGCTCAAACATGGGACTTTCATTGGGAAATGGGATGTGGGATTCCTTACATACTCTCCATCGTGTTTGCTGATAAGGCCACCAGGGGTTCTCCTGTCCCAACCTCTGTTGGGGGCCTCAGCCATGGAGGAGGTGGGAGCATTTAAAAAAAAAATTAAAAAAAAATTAAAAACTGTTTCCTAAGGGTCCAGCAGTTTTTGTGCCATTTACAGTAGTAGGTGGGGGCAAAAAGCACTAGGAAGTTCAGACTGGAATAAGGCCACAGAGCCAAATGAGGGCTCTCAGTCCCAGGGCACAGTGCAGCACTGCAGAGTTGCATCTGCTCAGAATGTTGCAGGATTTGGCTGCAAATTCCCACCTCCAGCTGTGACAGGTTTTCAGAGGACTTCAGCTACAGCACCACATGTCCTGGAGTCAGTCCATGCCTTGGGAAGTCAATTCCACTGCCCCGCTGTGACATGAGATCACAGGCAAGAGCTTCAGCCTGGCTATGGCAAAGTTATGGACTCTGCAGTGGGTGTACAGGCAGGTAAAGCTTGGGAAAACAAAAACAAACAAAGCCCTACTCAAATACCTTTTGAGGTTCACTGGAGGTTCAGCTATGCAGGAAGAGCACAGTTAGGTTTTAGGGGAAGCTGGGGTTCAGTCATGATCCCCTAAGCAGCAGTCCTCCCAGGGGAGGTGGCGATGGTGCAAAGAGCATCCTGCCCTGCCATCTCCAGCACACGTGTACGACCACTCCAGTGTCACCAGCACGTGTGCTGCATGAACCTCTGCACGTCTACAGGCTGATTTTTCAATCAGAGGAGCACTCAAGCTGCCCAGAGTTCAGGTACTTGTCTCTCTGATGCCACTCCAGTGAGTTCAAGTGGCCTGAAGATCCCAAGGGAAGAAGCTTTGCTGTGGAGTTGCTGTTGCCTGGGGCTCTTGGGCTGGGGGTGGCACCAAAATAGCCACTCTTCCAGCTCAGCTCCCTGTTGTTCACCCACAGCAGTGTCTGAGCCACCATCAGCTGCTTCTAAATATGGAGAAATGCTGCAGGCCTTCAGCAGCTACGCTGGGGAGCTGCTGCTAAACGCCCTGGAATAATGATCCTGCTGCTGGGAGGCCCTGGAAGAACAGAGGAGACAGGAGGGAGCGGAAGCAGCAGCAACAGCAGTAATAACCAGGGAGCAATCCAGCAGGGAAAGGCTTTGATCTGAGGGCTGGGAGACAGGTCTGCTGTCTGCAGGGGATTTTTCCTGCACAGGTTGCAGGAGGGAGGGATCAGGGGTTTGTTGGGGGAAAGTAAGAGGCAGGAGCTACACCCCACCCACACGGAATTGTGCCCACCTCAGCCATGTTCTGTGTGCAGCAGGAACATCCCTGCATGGTCACATCCCTGCAGATGGAGTGGGTGGCTGCAAGTCTGCACCAGCCAGATCTCACAGCTCTGCCCTGTGCTGCAGGCAGGCCCTGCCCTGTCCCACTGCCTGCCCGGCACCGAGCCAGCTGCCACCCACCCGGCACCTTCTCCACTCATGGAGCTCCTCAAAACCCACCCAGAGCAAGATGGAAGAAGCCACTGCAGTCCAGCAGGAGCTGGAAGCATCTCTCTGCCTTTTCCTTTCTCTCTTTCCTCCTTCTTTCATTTCTATTCTCCTTCCTCTGCAGAACCAAAACATTTTGGAGACTCTGCACTCCGTGCTAGCCTATTATTCACAGAACCTCCTATCTCCCTGCTTCAGGATGCTGCCTGGATCCGACCAATTACCAGCTCCCTTGATGTATAACACCATAAAACCCTTAACCTCATTATAGAAAATTTCTTTTGAATGGCCTTTAAAAACCATCTCATTACACAGGAAGAACTGTAATTACCTTTAACGAGACTGAGATATTGTGCGAGCAAGTGCGTTTGGGCTGTCAAAACAGGAGCAGTGGGAGATCATCTCCAGCCGTTTTCGCCACAAGGGCAAACACTTTGTAATTCCCTCCCCTGCGCCGCTCCTCATCCTGGCCCTCCCCCTGCCCCTCATTCCTCCTTCCTCCACGCCTTCCCTGGGCAAACACAGCTCCTCATGGGGCTCTGCTTCCCAAGGCAAAGCCCATCTTCCCCAGGACTGTCTCTGGAGCTCCGGGCGCCTGCAGCGTCAGCAAAGCTCTCGCTGTGGATGCTCTCAGAGAGCCTCTGTTGTTATGACTGGCACGTGACCAGCTCTAGTGATTCCAGCTTTATTGGAAACAGTCTAGGTAGGGGACCCGTGGGGGTGTGCACACACCACCGCTGCTCCTGAGATGGCGTGGAGGGTCTGGCATGGAGGGTCTGGCATGGAGGGTCTGGCAGAGCCCGTTGGTTCACATTCCTGTTCTTTTTACTGCTCTTAGCCTGCTCTGGTTAGGGTGATGAAGGCAAAAAGTTCTGGCTAGGGTCTTTGACGTTGTCTTATGTTCTCTCTGGTTAGAGGTGTTGTTTCAATTCTTTACTTGCATTCGTTGTTCTAGGGGGTTTTGCTAGGTAATCCTTTTCTGCTAAGTCTTATGGGAGTTTCATATTTGTTTACTAGGTGATGTCATTGGTGCTATAGTAGTTGAGGTGCTAGGGTATAGGCTGGACTCAGTGATCTTAGAGGTCTCTTCCAACCTCATTATTCTGTGATTCTGCAATCTTCTTTATGGTCTTGGGTGGTTCACCATCTTAGATGACAGTGGGAGCAGTAGGGTCAATACCCTGCGGCAAAAGGATTCACATAACTACACACATCTAACAAACAAGGGGGTTCTTATACAACTACAGAATATTGAACAATCAGCTAAGAGGGATTTACATAACCATAGAAATTCAGATAACACTGGAACTTCAATTAACTTCTTCAACAATGAACTTTATATCAATTCTTTCAACAGTGTATTCTCTACATCTGTGGTCCCTGCCCTCAGGGCTGGGCTTGGCCAAGTGGAGCCAAGAAGGTGATGATGTGGCTCCTGGGACATGCTGCCGTCACAGCTGAGGGATGACAACTTTCCCAAGCAAAACCATCTGGTGTGACAGGGAGAGCTGAGGGTTTGCCTTCACCATCTTCCAGCAAGGAAGAAAAACACCTTTTTTGTAGGGCAGACCCATCTCTGTTCCTTCCAGCTGTGGTCTCTAGTCATCTGAAGGGCAGGGGCATGTCCCTGAAGTCTGTTGGGATGTGGCTTTTTGCTGACATGATATAGCTAATCCCTGGAGTAGGCCCGGATGGGTTAAGTTTTTTTTTTCCTTTCTGCATATGTGTGACTCAAATGAAGATTTGAGGCCCCGGATGGGTTAAGTTTTTGGTTTTTTTTTTTTTCCTTTCTGCATATGTGTGACTCAAATGAAGATTTTTTTTTCCCAAACAAAAATTTTTCAATGCCATCTGTCACTAATGTCAAGGCACTCCTTTGCCCAGATCCATTTTTTATAAAGAAAAAATAAAACTTTAACATTATTTTAGAAAAATCGGAGTACGTGTTGCCAGAGCAGTGACATGTTCCCTTTCTCGAGAAGGAGCTGTTGCAGTGTTAACCCCTGGTGCTCATCACCAGGGCTTCCCCCACCTTTGTCTCCATTGAGCAGCTCTGCCTCCTTCTCCTGTTCTCTCCTGGGGCATTTCTGGCTGTTGCTTCTTTATTTCTGTCTTTTATTATTTCTACCTCTGGGTCGGGGTCTTCTTTTTGGGCGTGTTTTGGCATTTACAAAGAAGCTCAGGACAGAGAGCTCAGCTGGCACGAGTCAAGCTAATTGTTCACAGCCGTCGTTGCTCTAATTGCTCTAATTGCCCTAATCACCCACACCTGGAGCTGCCCCACTCCTGTTTAACCTCAGGACTGGCCCCTTCATTCTTTCTTAGAGCTTCCTGGTGGATGGATGTGTGTTCTTGGGCTCCAGCCTGTGGATTTTGGGGCCTCGTTTGTTGCTGTTGGGGGACCTGGCTGCAGCTCCCACCTCCTCCTGTTGTTTTTGGGGCCATGGGTATGTGCCCCTTCAAGAGGGCACCCTGTGCTCCTGGGCTGCCCTCCCTGCCAGGACAGGCAGTGCTGCATGGTGCTCTGGGGATGCATTTCTGCAGCCAGCCGGTGAGTTCTGACCCCGCAGTAGGGGTGAGTCCTCTGTCTGTGGGAAAGGTTAACTCCTGGGGCTCCCCATTGCCTGGGCAGCAGGCAGAGGGAGTGCCAGCATTACGCAGAGGGGGAGTCCTGCTTTATTTTGTGTAAGGTGGCTTTGCTGGACAGGGGTTGAAGAAAAGGCTGGGAGGAAGCAGGTGTGCTGTCCCTGCTGCTGCATGCTGTGCTGGCCAGCAGGGCTGGTTTTTCCTTTCATTCCCCTGGATGCCTTGAGGGAGGCCCGGACTCACAATCTCATCTAACATCTACCAAAGATGGCTGATAATCACCTTGGGTAGTTGCCTTCTGTGTCCTGTGTGTGTGTGTGTGCCAGAAGCTCTGGAAAATTATCTCAGTGCCTCCCCTACCTAAGCAGCAGCCTCAGGGCTGTGGCAGCAGTCAGGGCATTTCTGCAGCCTTCCTGCTGCCCTGGCCTCGGGGCTGCAGGAGCACAGCCCTGCCTTGTGCTGTCTTGTGACAGGAGGTTTTTCTTGGAGGCTCTGTGCCAGGGTGGCCAGGTCCTGTGGCAGAACCAGCTGGTGTGCTTGGGAGCAAGGATGGGTGTGGTGCATCCACAGGGACCCTGCAGCAGGTCCTGGTGTGCAGCTTGTGTTGGCTGAGGAGTGTTGCTGTCCTGCCCTGAGCACCCTCTGGAGAGGGCTCTCTCAGCCTCGATGTCTCTGACCTTTTCAGTGTCGTGCAAGAGCATTGGCTGTGGAGCTGCTCGCTGTCTAATGAGCCTGTGGGGATTGGGGGGAAATGGGCAGCCAATAAAAATATGGAATATTGAAAAGGTCAGAGCTATTTGGTGGGGACACAATAACTCACCATACTTCTCGGGCATTGCATCTCTGGCTGCCAGCCCTGGGTGTGTGCCTGAGTGCAGGGGCTGGGTGGGGGCTGCATTGCATGTGCTCTTGGGGCAGGGCTGAGCTTTCCAGCTGTGCCAAGAGCTCTGGGAGGTGGCACATTGGCTGCACCTCTGCAAGAGGGGTTGGAGAAACCCTTGTCCAGAAGGAGCCCTCAGAACTTGGGCTTTGCTTGCATCTCTGCGGAGGGAGAGGCGAGCCTGTGGTCAGGGTGTTCTCTGGCATTGCTGGTTCCTGCCATGATTCCAGCAGCAGGGAGCTGGGTGACAGGGGCCTGTTTGAGGTTGTTTCAGTGTTGTGCTCTGGATCTGTGCCCCAGGTGTCACAGGCAGGGACCACAGACCTTCTGGAGAGTACTTGCTGGGGCTCAGGGTGCACCCCTCATTGCCAGCAGCTGAGAGTGCATTCCAAGTCATCTGTGGCTTTCCTGTGCCCCCCATGCTTGCCAGCAAGGGCAAAGCTCTCATGCAAAGCTGTGCTGATTTAGCAAACCTGTGCTTTATGGGGGGGTGGAGAACATGCATCCAAAAGTTCCCAAACTGACTCAATTTCTCCAGTGTTAGCACTGAAGGGAGTCTCCCCTCTCTGTCTCTGAGCCCTTTTAGTCCTCAGCTCTGTCCCAACACATCTGTCAGCTTGTCCTCTGCCACAGGCTGCTGGCTGCTGGAGACCTCACCTCTCCAGCCAAGGTGCTTCTGATGGCCTTTGTGGTGGCAGAGCAGGACCAGTGATCTTGCCATATGCCAGGTGCCAGGAGCAGAGGGAGGAAAAGGTCTTTTAAAAGCCATCACACCATTTCACCTTACCAAAGTTGTCATGACAATGCAACACTGAGGCTTTCATGACAGCCCTATGCCCCAGTGTGGGCTAGTGAGAAATACCAAAGAGCACTTTGTGCAGCCCCCTTTCCTGTAGGCAGGAGGCATTTGGAAATGACAACTCATTGAGCTTAACAGTAAAAATTTAAGTTCTGGGAGTGAAACCAGAGCAGCAGTGGGAAGGTGCATGTTGGTGCCAGGACTGAGCACTGGCACAGCAGCAGGTCTCACCCTGGATGCTGATTCTTCTGCAGACTCCGTGCTCAGCAGTTGTGGCTTGGGCAAGTTTCTGGCACAGGAGACAGTGCTTTATGCTGCTTTCTTTGGTTTGATGTGATGGTTGGATTATGCTGTGGGCTCCCCACAGCTGTGTGCCCAGCTCCTGTGTGTGCCCTCACCCCAGCTGTGGGCACTGTGGATGTCTGCCCAGCCTGGTGCTTTTTACAGCCCTTGGCTTTGTTATTCCAAGTGTTGGTGTGGCATCCTGGGGACAGTCTGTGTGATGTGTAGTTCAGTAAATATATAATGGGTGTTTTAGGGCTTTATTGCTTTTATGCAGCACTAATGTAATGCCATTTAGAGAGCTCTGGCACACCCATCAGCAGCTCAAGTGGAGCAAAGGAAGGATGTTCTTCCTCTCCAAGCCCATCATCTTCCCCACTTGATGCTCTCAGCCATGATATAGTGGTCTAAAGGTGACAACTTGTCTCTGTGAGCACTCTGAAAAGCAGGCAGTGGGATCATTAGAAATGACTGTGGATTGGCCCTGCTTTAAAAGGGAGCAAAATATTTGGCCAAAGTCCCATTGGAGCATTTTCAGCTTTTGTAAAAACCTTCTGCTAGACAACTTGTTTCTAGAGTTCCTACCAGAATCGGGCTCTTGGGTTTCAGATCACCTCTGTGAGGAGCTGCAGGTGCTCTATGGGGCTTTAGCCAGCCTAGGAGGTGTCACCAGGCCTCAGCTGTGTGTTGGGTAGGGTTGGAAACACTGCCTTGCCTAGCATTCCCCTGCTTCAGGGCAGGACTTGGCTCTTGTTCCTACCTGTGCCCATCTTGTAGGCTGGTCCTGGGCAAAGCCTGTTCTGTGGTGAGCCTTGTGCCCCTGTCCCACACTCAGCACTGGGGGGCTGGGACTCCCATGTGGATGGCTGCTCCCTCTGCCTTGTAGGGGTGCTTTTATTCTGGATTGGCCCCTCAACAATCTGGGCCCCTGGCACTTAATAACTGCAGTACCTAATTTTAGTGTAATGGCACTCGTTCAGTCTGCTGTTCCCAGAATGTGCAAGTGACATAAATTAATGTTACGCAGAAAAAGTCAAGTTTCTAGTGTGAGATCAATAGATCATAATGTGGTGATATTTGAAAATACATCTTATTAGCAGTTCATATTTTGGCACTTTCCATGGATTCCCACGAGCTCCCTTCCCTGCTGCCCCAGGGAGCTGCTGTGCATGTGGTTGCTGACAGCATCAGTAGTCCTGTGAGATGACACTGCCTGTGCTGGATGTCACTTTGTGGCTTTTATCCCCTGGGAAATGAATGGAAAGAGGTTGGAGTGCTGTTGGTCGCTGCAGGGCAGAAGCAGGAGCCTTTGGCATCTTGCAGCAGTCATGAGAGGAGCTTCTTTCTGAGCTGGCTCAGGGGGTCCAAGCAGGCAGACACCACAGAGCTGACATTGCATGGTGCTGTTGTGAACCAGCCTGAAGAGAAAAATGAGGCTGCTCTCCTGTCCATGGCTGCTCTCCTGTCCTGGATGAAGACAGAGCTTCCCTGGAAGGATGCTGAGCACACCTGTGTGAGCTGGGCTGTGCCTCTGGGCAGATGAGCAGAGCCTTTGAGCCTTCAGGGCCCAAACAGCACCATTTACCTGCACTGAGGAGCAAAGGTAATGTGAGGGGCCCCCCATGGCTTTGCCTCAGCACAATCCTTCTCAGCTTCAGCTTATGTGCCTCTGCAGAGGTGCTGTTTGACAGCTCAAAGTGACTTGCTTGGGGCCAGGGCTCAGGGTAAGGGCTGGCTGTGTTCTGGCTGGGGGCTGGTCTCCAGTTACTCCTGTGCTTGTCTCCTCCTCCCCACGTGCAGGAGATGGTGCTGGGCTGATTTGTCTGCAAGAGTCGGGCTCTTTGGCAAGGGGTTCAGGGCTGAGTTTTGCAGCCAGCTGTAAGAATGTCCCTCCAGGGCATGTGCACTGCAGCCCTCCCCTCACACGCCTTGTGCTGCTTCCTCCTCCTCCTCGGGAGGAAGCTAATCTCCTCTGCAGACCTCTCCCTCAGAGCAGATTAGAGCAGCTCCCAGCTCCCCCAGTGCTGCAGAGGGATTGCCAGGATCAGGGGCTTGGATTGGAGCTGGGGGGATGATCCCTGTTTGTGTAAGCCTGGGTGGGGAAGGTGGTGTGCAGTCATTCTGCTGGAGAAGATGCACTTCCCTCTGGTCCCCAGAGCCAGCGGAGCTGTGCTGGGCTTTGCTCAAATGGAGGATGCTTGTGTACACTTCTGTAAGCAATGAAGTGACTCAGGTTGCCCACTCAGTCTTCTCTTTCCACAGACTGTTCCCAGAGTCCCTCCGGATGTGTCTGAAGCATCCTAAATAAGACCTGAGCTCTGTGCTCCGAGGTGGAGGCTGCGCTGAGCTGCTCAGAAGAAAATAGGCCATTGCTTTCCTCACGCAGGCAGGCATTTAAAGAGCCTGTGAGGGAGGAGTGTGGGCATGTGGCTAAATCAGAAGTGAGGAGCTGTCCCCCCCCTTTGGCACCTCACCTGCCTTCCTTGAAATGGGGCCACTGGGAAGCCAGGCTGCAGGCTGGCTGGCTTTTTTTGGTAGTTTGCTTGGTGGCATTGGCTTTGTGGGTTGCTCCCAGCACCCAGCAGAAATCACTAGGGAGAAGCAGCTCACTTTTTGTCTCGCCTTTCCAACCAGAGTTTCCAAAAAATGGCTCAGGTTTGTCCCTTTTCTCCCAGAAAAGTTAACAGCAAAACCTGCTTGCCTGAAGTGGGATGAGGCAGTTGTCCTTGCAGGAATCCCAGCCTTGCTCCCCTGATCCTTTCTTCAGCCAGTTGCCCAGGCAAAGCATCTATCTCTGTCTTCCAACCTGAGATGCTGTCTCTTCACTAATTAAATTAGGAATATCACCTCTTTATAATTGTCAGTTGATTTCAAATTAAAAAGGGACCTGTCGGACCAAGAAGAACCTTATCCTCCCTCTGGGGACTGCCTTCCTTTTTATTTAAGTTTTTTTTCAGGCTGATAATTCCATCTGAAAGTCTCCTGTGATACTGTGGTAACCCTTGGATGCTATTCAAGTGCATCCTGGCCCCTGGCGTGTGCTCATTGCCTCCTAATTGCTCTAAATAAGTTGGGAATGATGAAATTAAAGTGCCATTGATATGAGGCAGCCCTGGCATGCGGCAGTTACAGGCATGTGAGGGATGTGGACAGATGGGGAGATGTTAGGATAATAGGTATTAAATGCAGATTTTACCCTGTTTGGGATCCCCATCTAAGCACAGTTCAACCTCTTGGTGCAGCAGGTTTGGCACTCCTGTGCTGGTGCCCCAGCTGAGCATTTGGCATGGGTTGGGGATGTGTAGGACATAAAACTGTATGACCTCCCTTAGTTCTGAAGGGTTCCTGGGTAGTGGACCCTCCAGGGACAAGGACATGCAAGATAACCCTGAGTCCACACAGTCTGTAAATCCTGGGTTGCTCATCCTTTGGGTGATGTGGTTCACACTGAAACAATAGATGTGGGGTGCTGGATCTGCTCTGATTCATTGAACAGGGCTTGTTGTTCTCCTCATTCCCTTCAGCTGTAATTTTGGAGTTGGGTTCAGGTTTTAACCCTGAAACAGCTGAGTTTGGGGTTCTGGTGTTGAACCAGAAGCGAGTGGTAGCCCCCTGCCCTGGCATGCAGGAAAGCTGGGCTGAGACCCCAGTGTGCCTGGGATCAGCATTCCCTGCTCCTGACCTTGCCCTGGAGTGGGGACAGCACCAGCAGGGGATGTGGGGGCTGCCCTGGGCAGAGGCTGGGAGCTGCTTGGTGTCATTCAGGGGCTGCTCTTGTGCTCTGATCACCTGGAAACGTTGCTGCTTTTAGTGTCCTTTGCTCTGGAAGAAAACAGACTATTTTTGGCATGTGTAGTCAAAGGGGCAGAATGACACAATTGCTGGCTGGTGGTGCTGCAGTGTCCCATTGCAGCAGAGGGGCCTGGATAAGACCTGACTTCAGATCTTCAGCAAAGGCAGTTTTGTGACAATCTGTTCCCAGCCAGAAGAGACTCCTCACATCACCCACAGGGTGAAAGTCATCCCAGTCCAGCGATTCCACACTCATCCCCATGACTCAGTATCCCATCCCTGATCCTGCAGCAAGAACTGTCTGGGCATGGTACCATGATGCCCAAGGAGAGCATCTTAGCCAAGGCAGCCCATTTTTGGAGCATACAGGAGTGGCTGGTCCCAGAGCTGCAGGTGAGGATGAGCCTCATCAGTCTGCAGGCACTTCTGTAGCCTTACAGGTATGCTTGGTTTGGTGATTGTGCAGTTAATAGTTTTCTGAAGATGGATGGCAGGTACAGCACAGCAGTTTGCTTTCCAAAAAAATGCCAATCATTCTAATCACTTGCCTAAGATTTGGGTCAAGTCCAGCCACCTGGCTTTGGATAATAACTCTCCCAAGTCTTCTTGAGCTAGTCTTGTGAAGCATTGGCATTCTCAGGACTGTTGAAATGGATGGGAGGTGCTCTGACATGGCAGCCAGCTGGCCTCCAAGATGCATGGCTGATTGCAAAGTGATGGAAAGTTACATTTGCTCAGTCTGAGCCAGTTCTATTCCTGTATCTGGCCTTGGCTGTGACTTTGGCTTCCCTGTGGCTCATCGGATGCTCACCCTGCGACGTGCTCACCTGGAGGCTTTGGGTTGAGATGGCAGGATCCCTTGCTCTGGGCAGCCCTCCAGGCTCAGGGCTCATCCATCAGAGGAGTTCAAGACCTCTGAATTCTACCTGTTGCACATTTAAAGGCCAGAGGAGCAGATTTATGACTGTGGTCTGACCTGCTCTGGAACAGAAGCCAGAACTTGTCCCTGGCTGATTGCTTTGTCAAGTGTAGCAGCTCTGGGCACACTCAGGCACGTGGTTCCCAAAGATGGGAGCTGCAGGCTCTTGGCTCTGCTGGCAGGCAGCAGAGGTCTCCACGAGGCTCCCATCTGTTCCTAGCTGGGCTGTTTGGAGTAATCCCTTTGAGCAAGGGGTGCTCCCAGAGTGCGTGGGGTGTCACTGCCTGGCTGCTCAAAGGCCCATGGGCACTCCCTGGGCTGGTCCTGGTGCCTGAAAGTTCAAATCTCCCCAACACTTGGTATCTCCAAGCAAACAGGAGGTGGTTAGAGTGGCTGTAAATCCCTACAGGTTGTAAATCCCAGTGTTTGAAGGGATTTAGGTGGAAATTCCTTCAGTTAACTTTCTCAAAAGGATCTGTGAGCTGCAGGGTTGTCAGCATGATGCCAGTTGTGCTTTCTGGATGGCCGATCTCCCTTGGGCCCAGCACCCTGAGGTGCCCTGCTTGTGTTCAGGGGTGTGCTCCTACCCTTTGCTGCTGCTCCCAGCTGCAGCCCCTCTACAGCTGAGCTCTCAGTGCAGCACATGGAATTCTCAACAGAAGCCAAGGTGTGTGCTGTGACCGTGAGATCCACTCCCAGTGAATCCTTTTCTCCTCTTTCTTGCATGTCTGTCAGATCATCTCTGCTCTTCCCCTGCTTCCCCTTCCCTTGGCCACTTCCAGGAGGTGGCTGCCTCTGGGCCCTGTGCCTTGGGCAGGAACAGGTCTGTGCCAGCTCCCACCAAGAGCCATCCCCTTCCCTGCATGGCTGAGCACAGTACAGGACGCCCCTGGAGCTGCAGGGAAAAGCTCCTGGTGACTTCCATCAGGAAACAAGCTGGGTACTTGCACAGGACCATGGAAGAGGGGAAGCACAGGGCAGGGCTGGCTTGTCTGTGCCAGCACGCTGGGTTTTGGCCTGTGCTGAAATTGGCTGTTCCTGCCTGGCATGGAGGAGGAGGAAGGAGCAGTGCTGGGTGGAAAGCCCTGGTGAGCTGGGCTTGGCATGGGTGTGGGAGGAGGGAAGGAGCAGTGCTGACTGCTCCCAGGAGGAGCCACGGGAGCTGTCACCATGTGTCACCCCCTGTTTGGCAGCCCCAGCCTGCTTGGCCATCAAGTGCAGTTAAAAAGGCTGAGCAGGCACCAGGACTTGTTTTGCCACCAGCAACTGCTTGATGCTGTAGGCAGCTCTGCCTTCTTGGTCTGTGCCATGCACGCTCTGGGCAGGGAGTGTTTTTGGGGGGCAGATCCCTTGGAGTGCTGCCCTGGTGGTGATGGTGCAGTCTGTTGCATGAGAACTCTGCTAATTGGGCCAAGCTTCAGTGTTTTGTGGGCTTCGTATGCCCTCCAAACAGGGCAGTCTCACACCCTGGCTGGCACTGGGCAGAGCAGGCTGCTCCTGGTCCCCACTTGCCTCAGATGCCCAGAGATGTCCTGGCATTGCTGGGCAGGGCAGTGAGGGAATGGAAGGACTTGCTTTCCCATCTCGATTCCTTGTGGCTGAGATTTCTCTCAAAGAGCCTTTCACCCAGAGGTGAAGTCACTCACCATGGCCACCTTCAGCAGCTGCTTCTGCATTGTGGGTTGTAAATGTCCCCTTAATTTAGTGCCTGCAGTGCACTAAAGCAGCAACCTTAGCACAGCCTCTGCATAATAACCAGAGAGGCTCTCGCTCCTGAGCTCTGACACACAGGGCTCTCCTTGACTGCTTAGTCCCAGGGGCTGATGTCTCCTTTACCCTGGGTGCCTCAGCCTCCCCACCACATGCTTTTGAAAAATAACTCCCTGTAAAATAGAGAGATTTAGTCTAGTCCAGCTGGGCAGGCCAGTCCAGGCAGTAATGCACTCACATCCTAAATGTTTCAATTCTTTTGGCTGAACTTCCCGGTGAAAGGTGGTTTTTTCTCCTTCATGAAAGAGAATAACAGCTCTGACCTTGAGGAGAGAAATGAGGGTTCAGAGTTCTCTTTCTTTTTTTGTTGCTATTTTTCTTGCAAAATATTCCAGTTGAGAAGGATTTTTTGCTTAAACAATTTATACTCAGTGGATAGATTTATTCTGTTCAGCTACCAGCAGCAAGAAAGCCTTGTTATTCCCTGTGGCATGTGGGTCGGGTTTTTTTCCCCCTCAATACTCATAAATACTCTTTGCTAAATTTGAGTTTTTACTACTTGAAGCAGGAGGGACCAGGTACTCCTGCCCTGTTCTGATGCTGGAGGGATCAGCCTCCTTTTCTGCCCTGACCCTGGGTAACCTGAGTGGTGCTCAGGATTGGTTGTTAAATATCCCTCTGTCTCCCCATGCCTGATCCAATTCTGCTCCCTTGTTATTTCCATCTCTCAGGGATAAAGGATCTGCACAAATTACTTTTTTGAACATCCTGGAACCAAGAGGTGATTTGGAGGCAACACTTCAGAATCCCACCTGGCTTCCACTTCCCGTGCCTCTGCTCCCAGCCAACACCCTGCTGTCCTGGCTTTTGGCAGGAACTGGGCAAGAAAATGTTTCCTGGTTTAGCAGCATTGTTTCAAGGGAGAAGAGGAAAATGTAGAGGTTTGGTTTGAAAATATTTGAGTTAACGTGGCAGAAATGCAAGGACTTGACAGCAAAGTTGGTTTAGATTGGGGTAGAAAAGAAATGAGGAGACTTAAAATGAAAAGTGGGCTCAGGGGGAGGGAAAAAAGGCAATGGTTCCTTTCAAACACATAAAACCTGGCTGCTTTGATGCTGATGGAGCACTTGATACTCTTTGTGAAACCATTCCCCATGACAAAGCCAGTTTTCCAGGCCAGAATTGTTGCTGGTGGGTTTGGCTGTGGTAGCACCTTGAACGCCTGGTGCTTGCCTCAGTTTCCCTTCATAGAATCACAGTGTGTCTTGGGTTGGAAGGGATCTTCAAGGACAACCCCCTGTCATGGGCAGGGACACCTTCTACCAGACCAGGGCACTCCAAGCCCTGTGCAGGCTGGCCTTGGGCACTGCCAGGGATCCAGGGGCAGCCACAGCTGCTCTGGGCACCCTGTGCCAGGGCCTGCCCACCCTCACAGGGAAGGATTCCTTCCTAATATGAAATCTATTCTTCCCTTGTCTGTAGTTTTTCCATGAGGTTTGGGGCACTTCAGCTGCCTCATCTCTCCCTTCACCAGGGTGGGCTGGTGCAGGGTCCCACATGGTGCTGGCAGCACCTCCCTTGCTCAAGAGATTTAGCTGAGATCTCCAAACTCATTGCAGTGGTGAGCCTGAGGCAGCATCCCTCCTCTCAGAGGCAGCTCTGTCTCTCTGGTTTTGGTTTCTTTGGAGCTCAGATTCTCAGCCTCCTTACCTCTCCACCAGTGCAATGTTTTAGGAACAGATGGGCTTAATTTCCGATTGCCGCCCCCTGAACTTGGGAGGAGGCTTGAGTTTGGAGCCAGTGTGCCTCTCGTTCCATGTGAGTCCATCCAGCAGGCTCCTGCCTGCCCTGCCCCTGTGGACATGGAGCCAAGGACCCGGCAAATTGCCCTCTCTGTGATGAGAGAGGCTCTCAGAAGTAAGATTTTCCCTCTCAGTGGATAAATCCGTCTCCATGTTACCTTAGCAGTGGCAGCGGCTGAGCATCTTCTTATGGGTTGATACTGTTGAGATGCTTAGTCTAAGCTCCATCTAATCCTCTTTCGGGGAGCTATCGGGCTGGTGATCTCCTACAAACAGGTTTTCCAACACCAGCCTCAGCATTTTGTGGTTTGTGATCGTGCTGGAAGGGTGATGGTCCTGCTGCACCTCTGCTGCTGCTCCTGAGCTGAACCAGAGGTGAAAGGGAAAAGGAAATGAACCTACAAGTTTCTAACCTGAACCCTGCTTTCGTAGGGTTTTGTGGCATGTGATTTCCTTATCCAGCTTCTTGTGGAGCATAAATCAGATTTATATAAGTGATTTTGTGTTGGATTAAAGCTTTGAGGTGTTTTTTTGAGAGTACCCTCATGAATCTGGCCTGTTGTGTTTCTGCCAGTGTACCCTGGGAATCTTGTCACTCTTTGGGAATCAACAGCAGATGTCAAGCAGATTTAAAGTGTTTCCAATGCCCTTCTGTGTGTCAAGGCCCAAAATTCAAGACAGAATTTAGAGGTGCCGCAGTGTGAAAACTCTTGGACTGTTGAACTTGGCAATCAAAGCCTGATTCCTGCTTGCTGAGTGGGAGCCTTGTGTGTGGCTGCCCTCCATGATCACATTGTCACATCTGACATGGGGACAGAGTCGCCTGGCAGCAGTGCTGGCACAAGGCAGCTGTGTGGACTGGCACCCAGGGCGTGGGAGAGAGGCTGTGAGATCTGATCAGCACCAGCCTGGTTGTTAGACCCCATCCCTGGGATCTGGTTTGGACCAGTTTAGGCATGGACATTGTCCCTGCTGGAGCAAGATGAGCAAAGCCCGTTCTGCCATGGGCTGCAGGGAGCCCTGGTCAGCACTGGGAGTGAGCAGCCCCTCGTGGAGAGGGAGATCCCTGGGCACTGTGTGTTCTGCCATGGGCTGGGCTCCGTGCAGGGAGCCTTGGCCAGCACTGGGAGTGAGCAGCCCCTCGTGGAGAGGGAGATCCCTGGGCACTGTGGTGATGCATTGACGAGCTGGAACAGAGGCTGGATGGAGTTAAGGGGAATAAAGTGGAGAATTATTGAAGTGCCCTCAAAGGCCACACCCTGGCAGTGCCCGGATGGCTCCAAGATGAGAGCAAAAGAGGGCTTGGTCACGAGAGCTCACATTTTTATAAGTTTTAGTCCATTTGCATATAGGAGTTAACTGTCCAATTAACAGCTTCAAATGGTGAAGTTTCATCCTCCTTGCTTGCTTGCCCTCTTTTCACATTGTTTATGCTTTGGGCCTGAAGTTTGAAGAGATTGTCCTTGAGTCTCCAGCTAGAACAGGATTGTTTTGCCTCCACCACCCTGTGAAAAGATCCCAGTAACACTTAATACAAAGCTAAAATCTGCACACCGACACAGAACAGAGAAAGCCCAAGGTATCACTGACGCTGTCCCCTTCCTCCTGTCTTGCAGGGCTGTGTGTCTGGGGCTGAGCCAGGTGCCCCCTGCTCCGTGCTGGGTCCCATGAGACGGGCAGGACCCCCCTGTCCCTCGTGCCCGGGGCCGCAGCGCCCGGCTCTGCCCGCCCGGCCGAGCTGCAGAGAGCTGCTGCCACGGTGAGTCCTGCTCTGGCTTTCCTTGGTGAGTCCTGCCACTGCTCTCCTTTCCCAGGACACCTCCCTGCAGAAGGACTGCTCTGGGTCGCTGTTCTTGTTGACTCTGTGAGCGTCCCTGGCTGCAGCGGGGTCACAGCGTGGGGCACCTGTGCCAGCCTGTGAAAAAAGGCCCTGAGGGAACAGCTTATGCACCAAAAAAATTCAGGTTTCAGTCAACAGACTCAGCTCACGAATTCAGGTTGTATTTAGCAAGTGGCTTTGGCTGGGAAAAAAAAAGTGAAACACTGAAAAGTTTGATTTTGACATTTTCAAAATGAAACCTTTCAGCCATCTGTTTCAAGATGACATTTCATTTTGATTTTTTTCTAGGTTTTTTTTTCCCAGGGTGGAGGGGAAGCCACCTACAAACAAAATGAAAGCTTCACTTCAGCCCAAACAAAATGTTTCATTCAGCCCCAAATTATTACTGGAGCTTTAAAATTTGGCAAAGAAAAAAAAATTACTTTGGTCATCCTGAATTACTTTCTTTTCTCTAATCACCAGGACAAAAGAGAAGCGTGTGAGGGAGTGGGAGCCCATAGCACGCAGCGTTGGGGGTTTTTGAGTGGGAGTTTGGGAAGAGCCTGTGGTGGCAGAACATGTTGTACCAATGACTTTGGTGATGGCAGAAGCCTGTGGGAGCCAATTTTAGCTACGGCAGAAAGCTCGTGCTGGAGAGGAGAGTGAGCTGTGCTGAGCCCACCTGGAGCCAGCACCCTCCCAGGCTGTGGGGGTGGTGCCAGTGCCCAGAGCTGTGCTGGGTGCCAGAGGTGTGTGCTGGGTCTCACCCAGTGCCATTCCCTCCCTGCAGGGCACAGCTGTGCCTGCTACCTGCTTTCCCAATCTGGTCTTTGGGAAGGCCCACTTTGGGGAGGTAAATGGGAAGCAGAAGGGACCTTCTGGTCTGCCCAGAACCTTTTTGTAGCTCTCTTTGAACAGGAGAAATCACTCTGAGGATGGAGGAGAGAAGGAAGGGGCTGGGGGGGAGAACAAACCCCTGTAGGGCTGCATGGGCTCCTCTCAGCCCCCTGATGGCAGGGAGGAGGTGATCTGACCCATATCCCAAATCCCATCATGGCTGGTACCTGGGTAGCACCTCCACTACCCAGCTCAGCTGAAATTGCCCAGCTGGAGAAAACAGCTGTGCTTTTCATTTACTCCACCCCAGTCTATCCCAAATGTGACCCTCTCCAGCCACACAGAGCTGCTGCACGTTGGGGCTGCTGGGCTCCTTGCCATGGGGCTGTGCTGGCTCATGCCCTGTGTCAGCAAGGAGGAATGGGGGGCTGCATCATAGAAAGAGAACATGGAGCCCCAAAACCATGCCATAAACAAAATCTGTGCAGCAGCACGAGGGGCTGCAGGAAGGCATGCTGGGCTGGTTTCCTGGGAGGAGTGGGGTGTGCAGGACTCCCAGCCCAGCAGGAAGGCTCACACACAGCACTGCAGGCAGGTGTCTGGGAGCGTGGTGGGACTGCAGGTGTTCAGCTCTGCTCACACGTGCTGCCATGCTGCTGTCAGCACTGGCTCCCTGCTGAAGTGGTGTGGGGTTGCTGCCTTTGTTGCAGAGGAAAAAAAACCTGGCTGTTCAGAGGTACGTGAGATCAGAAGGGATCATGGCTGCTGCAGGTCTGAAATCACTGTCTGCCTTTGTTTGGAGGGGAGCTGGTTGTGCCCAAACCTCTCCTGGCTGTTTTGCAGGTGGCTGTGACTCCAGGATGAGAGTGACAGTGCTGGGAGGGTGGTAGGACCTTGTCCCTGTGGGTTTACCCCAGAGGGAGTCCCTCCACCCTGCTTTGGCAGAGTCTTTCCCCAGGCCCTTACTGGAAGCCCCTGAAGCTCCAGAATCATGTACCTCTGGGTTTGCATTTACTGTTCCTACCTTCCATTCTCTTCCTCTGTTTTCATTTCTCCCTCTTTTCCCCCCCTCCCTCCATCTTTATCAGTGGCTAATGAAACAGGCAGGAGAAACCCAATTCGTACAGTAATTAAATTTACTTAGAGGGTATTCAGCTGGAGTAATGAGAAGTTTAATTCAATGATTAGTTTTTTCTTTCATTAATTAAAAATGGAACAACGGTGCAGTTACAGTGGGCTGCATTGATCCTCCTTGTGGAAAGCTGCTGATGGAGGAGGAGGAAGGAAAGCTTCTCATTTTATCTTCTCTGGATGCTCTCCCCACACACAGATGCCTCTATTGTCCCCTGTTCCCAGCTGATCCCTTGCCCAGGTGTCCCTGAGTGACTTTAGGTGAGGGGTGCTTGGGGTGGTGATGAGGAGAGCAGTGGCACAGTTCCCCACACGGGTCCTCTCCCTGATCTGTCCCCAGCCTTTCAGTTTAAAAATGGATTTGAAATATTTGCTGTGGGTGGAAGATTGAAAAGCAGGTCCCAGCCCACAAGAAGTTTAGGGTGGGAGAGTTGTTTTCCATTCTTGCTGAACAGATTTTGATCCATTTAAATATGTTAAACTCACAAACATGTTTTTAGTCTTTTAAAATAAGTGATGTGTGAAAGCAAAAAATAAACCAAATAAGTAATTTCCAGTTTTTCCAATGCCTTCTGCAGGATCTTGAGCAATGTTAGGACCTCAGATGTCCTCTGAAGCATGATTGGGCAGGTTCTGTTCCCTAAAGTAGAGACATTTGTGCTCCCAGTTTTGACACAGATGGACTTTTTTGGTAGCTTTGGGGATTGCTGTGAGATCTGCTTATGTGTGAGTTCCTAAGGAGGAGTAGACAGTAACAGGAATAACCTCCAAAAAAACAAGGAACCATTAACTGGTGTGACATACCCTGTCTGTGCAGGAGCTGTGTACAGGAGGGGGCTGGCCAGGTGAGCCAGCACTGCCTGCCCCTCACTGTGCCCTCCCTGCCACCTCTCTGCCAAGTCATCTGCTGCTCTGGGGCCTCTGATGGTGAGAATTAGCCAAGGGCTGGGGCACCAGCACCTGGGTTGGAGGCCACTGGGAGCCAAGAGCACTCAACACCTCTGGAAATCAGATGCTTTAGCTTTTCTTGGGTTATCTTGGGGGTGATAACTGCTTTAGGAAAGGTGGGCAAGGGAGAGGCTCCTGGCCAGCCCAGCACTGGGTCCCTGTGCTGGGAAGACAGACAGAGTCCCACGTGGGACTGGAGCCCCTCCAGCAGTGCTCCTACCTCCTGGAGGCTCCTCTGTGCCCCCGTCTGTGGAGTGGCTCAGGACATGGAGAAATGGCTTTTTATGGCAAGAAAGGAGGAATGCATCCCCCTGCTTTGACCTCATCTCCCGAAACAGCAGAAATTGTGCTGGGAAATGGTGAATGGGGGGCATTTCTTCCCACACTGCAGGAGGGCTGCAGCTGAGCTCTTCTCCCTCCAGCACACGTCTCTGCTGTGGTGGCACTGGGAGGGAGCCCCGGGCTGGGTAAATTGGGGCACCCTGTGCTGGCAGCCTGTGCACCCCTCAGCTGCACCGAGCTCCTGGCGTCTCTCAGGGCCCAGCCTGTTGTCCCCAGGACTTGTGGCAGTGTGCTGGCTGTAACACAGCATCTCCCAATCCCAGCACATCTGTGGGACAGCCCTCAGACTCCCTGGCTCTGTGGGGTGCAGGGTCCCCAGTTTGAGCCTCATTGCTGGGGTCCTGAGCTGTGAGAGCCCTTTGCAGCTCGGTGCTCTGGTGATGTTTAGCAGTTCCTGGGCTCTGTGAAGCATTTGGCTGGGATACAGGGATGCAGCCAGGGACTGAGCTGCCTGGAGAGGCTTTTGGAAGGAAGTGTAAGCCCGTGCTGACCAGTGAGTGACATCTAGACTTGTAATCAGCTGCAGCAATGCCTTACAACAGTGTTTTTCCAAGGGGTTTTGCATGCATGTGCTTCTTCAGAGATCACTGCAAATGATTCCCAAGTGCTCTGGCCCAAATCTGTCCTGGTAGCTGTCAGCAGATCAATGCTCTACTAAGTACAGACCTGCTCTATTTCCGTGGGAAAATGGCTCTCTTAAGCAGTTCATTTTAGACCTTCCAGCAGCAGGGCCACTAAATTTTGGTAGTTGTGTTTTTCTGTCTGTTACTGCCTGATTTATAACTTTTAAATATCATCTTGGATGAAGATTGAGCTTCCCTGAGCTCACTTTTGAGAGGGAAACGCATTCACAGCTTTTTAATTTCTCTCCTGCTCACCTCTCAAACGCCAGGTTTAAAGCCCTAATTTTGGTTTCCTTTTGCTCACAGTGCATGAGTGGAAAGCAGAGGAGAGGCCAAAGCCCAGTGCACACCTGGCATCTGATCCCCCAGCATCCTGCCTTCATCTGACCCAGGTAGGTGCAGCAAGCTGGGAGCACTGGTGCATGTGATGCTCACCTGCATTTGTGGTGCTGAGTCCAGGGCTGGACTGGTTTCCATTGCCAGAAACATGGTGAAAATGCCTTTTCCTTCCCCCTTAGTCTGGGGTGGCTTCCCAGCCCTGCTGGTGGGGCTGACTGAGGTGCCTGCCTCCCAGCCCTGCTGGTGGGGATCCTTCCAGCTAGGAGCTGGAGCAGGTGTTCAGTCAGTCCATGTGCCTGCTCAGGGGAGTTTTACCAGGGGGAGAGGCTCTAAACTGAGTATTTGGATGGTGGTGCTTTTGAGGAAGGGCTTTGTAAAGGGATTGTGTGAGTTTGCTCCAGTGTTCCATCAGGCAGGGACAAACGCTGCCCACATTGCTGGTGGGCCTGACTGAGGTGCCTGCCTCCCTGCTGGTGGGGATCCTTCCAGCTAGGAGCTGGAGCAGGTGTTCAGTCAGTCCATGTGCCTGCTCAGGGGAGTTTTACCAGGGGGAGAGGCTCTAAACTGAGTATTTGGATGGTGGTGCTTTTGAGGAAGGGCTTTGTAAAGGGATTGTGTGAGTTTGCTCCAGTGTTCCATCAGGCAGGGACAAACGCTGCCCACAAGGAGTGATTCAGGGGGACAGCCCAGACACCGCGGCTTGGGAATGCCAAGGAGGGGTTTTATCTTCCAGGAGAGGGCAGGCGAGAGGGTCTCAAAAAGCAGTGCCTTTGGAGATGGCTCTGCACGCTCCCCCCGGCTCAGCCTCCTCCCTGCACTCTTGCCGGGACAGTTAAAAGAGACAGGAGCAGGTTTTGGCTTGTGCTGCACATCCCAGCCTCAGCTGAGTCTGGGAGCTGTCAGCCTGATGCGGGAGATGCGTGAGACAGCAAACATCAGAGCTGACTGGGCTGAGGCAATTTCCCAGGATGTCAGTCCTCGAGAGAGAATAAAAAGGATCTCTTGCTGAAGAGCAGAGTTTGGTTTCCTAATGAAAAAAAAAAAAGGAAAGAAAATTAGGATGATTCAAGCATCTTTCATCTGCCACAGCTGGGGGAGGGTTTGTTGAAACTGGATGTTGTCCAAGGTAGTAGGAGATGGAGGAGTGTGCTGGGATCTCTGTTCAACAGGAGTGGTGCCACTGGGAGGGGCACTCCTGCCTGGGGAGGGCACAGGGGCCCACTTGGGGTTGCCAGGGGCAGTGCTCCATGCCTGGTTCAGGGCAAAGAGAATCAGAACAGTGAGGCAGAACTCCTTCACACTCACTTGTGTCATTTCTCCCTTATGTTGTTCTTTGCTCAAAGCAAAGAGGAGGATGCATGGGCTCAACCTGGTGCATGTAAAAAAGGGACCTGTCCTTACCTTGCCTCACATTCCTGAGTGAGAGGAGCCTGTGGAAAGGCATTTCCAGCTTTGCAGAGAGGTGTTTGTAGCTTCTTGTTGCTGTTTTCTGTTTTATGGTAATCAGGAATGAGCCCAGACATCCCTCCCTGCTCCCACAGGTGCTCTGTGTGCATTGGACCCTGGGAGAAGCTGTGTGTGAAGGATGCTCTGAGGAGGAGCTCCCACTGTGTCAGGGCTGACAGAGCAGCTACAGGGACCATGGAAATAGCAGTTTTCTGTGAAAATACCTTTTCAGCAGCAAGCTCTGAAGTGCATTTATTTTTAGTGATTGTCTCTTAAAACAAAATTCTGCTGGGAAATGATCCTGCTGGTTAAAGTCCTCCTGAAAATGTAAGCACCAAGAACCATCTGCTCTGTGTTTGGATTTGGGTGTTTTCTTTCAGAGTGCTCTTTGCAAAACTGAAGGTTTTTCCTAAGAACAGTTTTAGAATATTAGGTGGTTTTGGTTTTCCTTGTCCTTTTTCTTCTGAGAAAAGGAGAAAAGTTGCTTCCTAGGGAGTTTGGGATTATGGGGGGGAATGGTGTATGGTCACTTTCCCAGGCTGTTCTGTCCACTAAGCAGTGCAAGAAGAGGGCAGCCAGGCACAGCTGGGGTCCCAAACACCCCACAGGCTCCTGCCCTGCCCAAAAGCTTGGAGGGAAGCAGGATGTGGTGCTGGGAGCAGGGATCTCAGCCTGAGCATCCAGTAGGCACACAAGCTCTCTCCTCAAGGAGCCTGCAAACCTGGATGATGTGGTCAGAGGCTTTATTTAGTTCTGAGCCTGAGTGGATTTTTAATGCATGAATTTTTAGTGTTCAAACGGAGTAGATCTTTGAACTGCTGTGGTTTCCGAGGGATGTTTCTCTTCCTCTCTGACTGCATGTGCCATAAATGCTCCCAAAAAAATCCCCCACGCCCTCTCTGGTGTTTCTAGCTCTGGTGATGTGGCCACAGACTTGCAGCAGGGTTTCCACCAAGCCCCTGTGGAATGTTCTGGATTCTACTGAAAAGCAAGTTTTTGGTGCCAAGGTTACATCAAAAGCCTGGTGTCCCCACGAGCTGGGGGGACATGTGGGAGTGGCAGCAGTGTTGGGGCTGTCCCCAGAGACAGTGGGGACACCAGGGCCACTCTTGTCTTCAGCTGTGGTTAAACAGTGGGACTGGGAGAGCTGAGAGAGAGAACTGGGCTGGAGGAGGAGTGTCACAGTTAGGATGATTCAAGCATCTTTCATCTGCCACAGCTGGGGGAGGGTTTGTTGAAACTGGATGTTGTCCAAGGTAGTAGGAGATGGAGGAGTGTGCTGGGATCTCTGTTCAACAGGAGTGGTGCCACTGGGAGGGGCACTCCTGCCTGGGGAGGGCACAGGGGCCCACTTGGGGTTGCCAGGGGCAGTGCTCCATGCCTGGTTCAGGGCAAAGAGAATCAGAACAGTGAGGCAGAACTCCTTCACACTCACTTGTGTCATTTCTCCCTTATGTTGTTCTTTGCTCAAAGCAAAGAGGAGGATGCATGGGCTCAACCTGGTGCATGTAAAAAAGGGACCTGTCCTTACCTTGCCTCACATTCCTGAGTGAGAGGAGCCTGTGGAAAGGCATTTCCAGCTTTGCAGAGAGGTGTTTGTAGCTTCTTGTTGCTGTTTTCTGTTTTATGGTAATCAGGAATGAGCCCAGACATCCCTCCCTGCTCCCACAGGTGCTCTGTGTGCATTGGACCCTGGGAGAAGCTGTGTGTGAAGGATGCTCTGAGGAGGAGCTCCCACTGTGTCAGGGCTGACAGAGCAGCTACAGGGACCATGGAAATAGCAGTTTTCTGTGAAAATACCTTTTCAGCAGCAAGCTCTGAAGTGCATTTATTTTTAGTGATTGTCTCTTAAAACAAAATTCTGCTGGGAAATGATCCTGCTGGTTAAAGTCCTCCTGAAAATGTAAGCACCAAGAACCATCTGCTCTGTGTTTGGATTTGGGTGTTTTCTTTCAGAGTGCTCTTTGCAAAACTGAAGGTTTTTCCTAAGAACAGTTTTAGAATATTAGGTGGTTTTGGTTTTCCTTGTTCTTTTTCTTCTGAGAAAAGGAGAAAAGTTGCTTCCTAGGGAGTTTGGGATTATGGGGGGGAATGGTGTATGGTCACTTTCCCAGGCTGTTCTGTCCACTAAGCAGTGCAAGAAGAGGGCAGCCAGGCACAGCTGGGGTCCCAAACACCCCACAGGCTCCTGCCCTGCCCAAAAGCTTGGAGGGAAGCAGGATGTGGTGCTGGGAGCAGGGATCTCAGCCTGAGCATCCAGTAGGCACACAAGCTCTCTCCCCAAGGAGCCTGCAAACCTTGGGCTGGATGATGTGGTCAGAGGCTTTATTTAGTTCTGAGCCTGAGTGGATTTTTAATGCATGAATTTTTAGTGTTCAAACGGAGTAGATCTTTGAACTGCTGTGGTTTCCGAGGGATGTTTCTCTTCCTCTCTGACTGCATGTGCCATAAATGCTCCCAAAAAAATCCCCCACGCCCTCTCTGGTGTTTCTAGCTCTGGTGATGTGGCCACAGACTTGCAGCAGGGTTTCCACCAAGCCCCTGTGGAATGTTCTGGATTCTACTGAAAAGCAAGTTTTTGGTGCCAAGGTTACATCAAAAGCCTGGTGTCCCCACGAGCTGGGGGGACATGTGGGAGTGGCAGCAGTGTTGGGGCTGTCCCCAGAGACAGTGGGGACACCAGGGCCACTCTTGTCTTCAGCTGTGGTTAAACAGTGGGACTGGGAGAGCTGAGAGAGAGAACTGGGCTGGAGGAGGAGTGTCACAGGGAGAGGTGCCTGTGGTCTCTTCTGGAAGGTTGGATTCTTCACCCCAGTAGGGCCAAGGGAAGCCCTGAATTTCTGCTCTGTGCCTTACCTGGTTCCCACCTGAATTCCCACCTGGCTCTCTGGATTAAAATAGATTTCTCCTCAAACATCTCCCTCAGAGGGCTGACAAAGCTATTAAGAGATGTTTCTGTTGTTAAAAATAATTATCAATTAAACAAATAAATTAAAAATAATTATTAATTTTGCAAAAATCTAGCAAGGCAGACAGGGAGCCCTGCCCAAGGGTGGCACCCTGAGTGCTTTTCTGGATGCCACCATCACTGTCCAGCAGCTCTGCAGAGCCCACTGCTGGGATCTTACACACAGTGTCTGGTG
Organism: Passer montanus; assembly: GCF_014805655.1. Lineage (NCBI taxonomy): Eukaryota > Metazoa > Chordata > Aves > Passeriformes > Passeridae > Passer > Passer montanus. Next base: position 428,243 of record NW_024357725.1, read on the forward strand.
CTCAGGGTTTGGTGGGGACCATCAGGGACTCTTTGTGGCAGGAGTCTGGGCACTGAGTTTGTGAGACTGGGAGGCTTCTGAGGTTTTCCAGCAGTTGAGCCAGCTCTCCCTTGTCTTGGGCTGGGAGATTATATCGTGTGCACACACAGCTTTGGGATGTCACATCAATGTTAACCACAGGGAAGAAGTGAGAGTGGAGGTGGGTGTGCATGGCAGTTTGTTTCTTTGGGTTTATGCTTTGATACTTTCTGCTTAATTGCACTCTGACATGCTCCAAGGGGCAAGGAGGGGTTTTAAAGCAGCTTAAAAAAAAATTACCTTCCATGAAATATTTAGGATAGGCTGACTGCTTTTTAAAGACTGTTCTAATTACTCCTGCAAGGTTTCCACTTCTCCTGATCTCAGTGCACATGGAGAGAGGCAGCAGGAGTGTTTGTCCTGGTTAGCACTGAGGGGCTGGGATGGTTTGTATTCACTGCAGGGAGGTGATCACTGCATTGACCTTGGAGATGGTGAGTTGGGACTCAGAGGGCTGCTTTGTTCCTGTGGCTATTTGCTGGTGATGGACTCAGGGCTTGGAAGGGAATGGAGGCAGTTTAGTGATATATTAGGGTATACAGGGAACAAGAAAATGCCCTGGTGCGCCCCGTGGCTCCCTCCTGGCTGTGTCCTGCCCCCCATGGCTGTGGGGAGCACGTGGCTTGCCTGTGCAAGGCACAGGAGACAGCCTGCTCTAGGAAGTGCTCTCCCAGTGCTGTGAGGTGTGATCCAAAATTAGTATCCCATTCACTTGCTCTTAGCTGTGTTAGCTCTGCAAGGCTAATAGGGCTTTAAAAAAAAAAAAAAGTCTCTTGTCACCAAAATCAGCAGCTCTGACTCAGAACATGCAGAGGGAGCAGACTTGCTGATTAAGGCAATGTTGATGTTCTAAGTGCTCACCCGGCCACAGCAGGGCCCTGGGACTTGCCTGAGAATCTCTGTCAGAGCCTGGGAGGGGTCCTTGGTTCCCATCTTGGTGCCTAAACCACCAAGTGAGGAGGATGAAGGCGTGAGCATCAAAGCCAGCCAAACCATGGAGCGTTCCCAGTGCCGTGCCATGTTCCACAATTAATCACTGCCACCCACACTACACCTTCTCCCTTCCTTAAATCCTCCCTTGCCAGGTTCTGGAGCAGGGAATGGAAGCAGCTCCAGTTTTATGAATCAATCAAAGACAATGGCTGCTTTTGAGGGCTGCTGATTTAGAGAGCCCTTTGCAAGCATGTGTGCAGTGTGATTTCTTATCAGAGCACAGCTCTGGAGGAGCTTGCCAAGAGGAGCTGTTCCAGCTCCTGGCCACATCCTGGGGAGACGGCCTGAGTGGTCCTTTCATCTACAAATAAAACAAACAGGAACAAAGGAGGCAATAATATTGACTTTCATCATTGATATTTCCATTTATCTCATACAGTTACTAATAATTAGTATTTCTGTAGCTGGATGGGTATAGCTCATAATCTCACTGTTTCAGGGGAGCCTGTCAATGTCACTGCCAAAAGCAGGCATGCATAAAGCACTGGACAAGTGCCAGTGCCCTGGACTGGGGTGGAGGGATGGGAATGGAGCAGGGCTGGACCTGGAGGAGAGGGGAGAGCCTGCGGAGCAGGGAACAGTGGGGCAGCAGCACTGGGCAAGGGCCACAGTGGGCAGGGCCTGAGTCAGCACTGCTGTGCCTCTGGTGGGCTGAGAGAGCTGTGTGGGCTTGCTAAGGGAGCTGGGCCTCCTGGGGTACCATCAGCCAGCCCCTCACTGCACCCTCTGCCACAGCTGGAGCACAGCTGGGCTGTGCTGGGAGGGAAGGGCAACACTGGCACTGGGGTGGAGGATCTGCTGAATGCAACCCCAGAGCTGTCCCCAGGGTGTGATGTGCCCCCAGACCGTGGCAGCAACCCCCCCATGTCTCCAGCACACTGGGATATGTGGGGAACCAGGGCAAATTCCTGTTGGATCTGTGCCCAGCTGCCCCAGGGCACCTGTGTGGTTCATGCACACACTTCCCACAGCACCTGCAGCCTTGCTTGCTCCCTGTGCTTCATTAGTCATTCCCTGCTCTCCTCTGAACCCAGTTATGGTGCTGTCTGCAGGTGCCTTGTGCCTGTGTGTCCACAGAGCTGGCCTGGAGCTCCTCTGGGGTTCCAGAGGAGGTGGGACACTGAGGTTTCCATGTGCTGCTCTCCTGTGTTACTGTGAAAGCTCTGACACACAACTGCTCTGCCAATCATCCTGGGTCAGTCTGGAGGTCCATTTCTTGCATCTGTGTTTTTAATTGTCCTGTTCAGTGTGCATCCTGACCCCTCCTGTGAGGGATGGCATCCAGCATTCCCAATTCCACAGGAGCTGCTGTCACAGCAGCCGCAGGGACCTGCAAGCAGCGAATGCAAATGCAGGGCGGTGTTTTTATTAGGATTTAAATGAGTTTAAGACTGTTCAGAATTACAATGTGATTTGAGCCAGGAGGGGCTTATAAAACTGGTATGAGTTCATATATTACACAGTAAACGTGCCCAAGCCCATGGCTCCTGCTCAGCACCATCCTCACTGAGGTGGGGAGAGCAGTGGGCAGCTCCTGGGGCTCAGCCCTGTTGCCCCAACGTGTTCCCATGGGGGAAGGATCTTTGGGATGGGAGATGGGCTGCAGTCATGGAGGTTGTGCAGGGAAGCTGGTCCCTGCTCACAAACCTGAGCAGTGCAGGTGTGGTCTGGCTGAAAAGTGGGGGTGCAGGAGGGGCTTGTGGGCATGTTTTGGGTCAGGTTTACACTGCTTTATCCATTCCACCCTTTATAGCTTCCCTGTGTGAAGGTGGCAGGGATGCCTGGGTGCTGGTTGTGCTGGAGGATGCTGTGCAGTGAGCTGTGCCTTCCCTGGGTGCTGGTGCAGCACGGGGCCACCCTTCCCTGGCCAGACCCCACTCCAGTATCTGGGAGCTTCCTAGAGCTGGTCCAGGCTGTGCCAGCCCCAGCTTGCACCTCCCTGGAGACCTCACAGCCCACAGGTTACCTGCTGCTTGTACAGGCAGTGCTCGTGAAGGCTTTAATGGCCATTAATATAATCACTGGCAGCTCTGTGCAGAGATGGGTGCTGTGAGAGCTCTACCTGCATCCCCAGGAGTCCTGGGCCTGTGACACCTGGGAGCCACCACAGTGATGGAATTCTCATCTGCTTCCTCAGCCAGAACGGGAATGAAAGGGAAGCTTGAGCTACTGGCTTGGGATGTTCGTGCTTCGCCTCGTTTCAGTGCTGCGCTTTTGATCTCTGAAGGATACAGCTGAATATTTGAATGAGAAATACGTGGTAGTGTTGAAATCCTAGACAAAATGCCTTTTGTGCCTCCCTGCATGTTTATTTGCGTAAGAAAGTGTTTTGCTGGAGAAACACAGGAAGGAGCTCGAGGGAGGGGAAGGCGGGCGGCAGTGAGAGCACTGGGGAGCTCACAGCACAGTTCCAGGACACTTAAGAGCCTTTCATTGTCAGTGGCGAGACAGCGACATCGGAGGCAGCTCAGGCAATTGTCTGAGACAAATTACTTCGTTTGATGTCTTTGTTGGTACCTCACTGGTTAAGTTCCTGCATTATATATTTATTATTATATACAAAGCACACGAGAATTACAGATAGACATACATATGTACATCTCGGGATCCACGGTTCTCTCCCATGAATGACCTTGCAGGCAGCAAATCATGTCCCCAGCCTGTGTGGTGCTTCTGAGCAGCTGGGTGTTTGTTCTGTAGCTCCGGGCAGCGAGGCTGCCAGGCCCCTCTTGGGGCTCCTCACACCGGAGAGCAGAGCGGGGCTGCCGCTGTGTTTGCCACAGGAGGGAGCATTCCCCGCGTTCCCCAAAAGAAAGGATTCACTGGCTCCAGGAGGCACTGAGGGAAGAGCCTTTGACAGGCAACATGCTGCTAAAGAAAGCTGCTTTCCCCAGAGAGGGAAAATTGCTGCTGGTGCCTGCGGGAGAGGTGAAGGTGGAGGTGTACAGAGAGCAGCCCTGCTGCTTTGTCCTACTTGCAGGAGAGCTGCCAAAGCAGGCTGGGAGGGCACCCTGGTGGATTTGGGTGGCACTGGAGAGGCTCAGCTTCCCAGTCCCATGGAGCCCTGGCTCTGGCTGGGGCTCTGGGAGGAGGGGTTGTGTTCAGGGCTACACTGGCTGGGAGATGTGAGCTGCATCCAGCAGCCCAGATCAAAGGCACCGCAGCCAGCAACATCCACCAGAAAGCCTTTAATGCCCAGCCCTGGAGCAGGGAGATTTGCTCAGGGGACTCATTTCCTTGCCTGAATGTAAAAAACTGTGTCAACTTGACATTCAGGAAATTTTATTTAATACCTTTTTATTCATTTAACAGTTTAGCTAATTGCAATGCTCTTTTTTTGTTATTTTTATATACTTCTTTTTAATTCATTCCAGCTTTGTCCTTCTATACACTTTGTTCTTTAAAGCCATTTCATTAGGGGTGTTTATTGTCTGTGCTGGCCCTCTGGGTGGGAGGGGTGCCCCAGCTGCACCCACGTGCCAAAGCTGTCAGTAGCTCTGGTGACACAAGCCTGTCTCAGCAGATCAGGACAAGGTATCACAGAATTGTTTAGGCTGGAAAATACCTCTTAAGATCATTGAGTCCAACCCACCACTGCCAATCCCACTGCTAAGCCATCTCCCCAGACACCTGCTTCTGTTTTACTGAATTGTTTGTTTGGGGCAGAAAAGCAGAAAAATGATAATGTCCTGGGGTTTCATTGTGCTGTTTTCTCTATGAATTAATTGCTACTTTCTTTTCATAAGAAAACTTTGGTTGGGAAGTTCCTTGATTTTTATTTTAGAGAGCTAGGTAAATCCTTGGAAATGTCCAGATGTAAAGTGAAACGTCATTTTACTTCTCTGTTTTAGATTCACCAGCACTTAGCAGAAAATGTTTTCTTCTGTTAAGCTAATTCTTACTGAATTGTCAAAAATATGAAAAGATAATAATTGCAATAATTACTCTAATGGTAATGGGCTTTCACAGTCTTGGCTTTTACCACAGCTAATTGTGCTCATCCATTCCTCCTGCCTCCTCCTCACTCAGACTTTTCCCCAGGCACAGTGGGTCCCTACACAGCACCCCATATGTGACCTCCTTGCATCCAAACTTGCAGCAGCCCTGGCCCTGTTGTGTGCTGAACTCACCAAGTCTTGCTGGAGCTGCCTGTGCCTGGTATTATCCAGGCAGATGAGCTTGAGTTTAAGCTGGACCTGCTGCCAGGAGGTGCCATAGGACACACCTTTGTGCTGGGAGCCCCATGGCATCAATGCCTCCAGTCCTTGGCACCAGATCCAAGCCAGGCTTCTTGTCCCAATCCTGAGCAAGGCACACTGTGCCCGTGTCCCCACGGGGTGTTAGCCCAGTGCCCAATGGATGCTTTCAGTGCTGGGAGCAGTTTGCCCTCCCTGTGCAATCCCAGCCCGGCCTGGACGTGAGCACCAGCCAGGAACACAGTGGGCAAAGATGTCAAGAGCTGTTACAGCGTGTGCAGGGAGCTTACATAAAGGCATCCATTTTCATTCCCCTGCTTGTCTGCTCCAGTCAAAACACAACGCCACAGCTGAGGGGTGCAGTGTCAGGGCTGACTGCAGCGAGCTAATGCATGGCTGCTGCGGTGGGCACTGCATTGTCCTGACTGCAGCGAGCTAATGCATGGCTGCTGCAGTGGGCACTGCATCATCCTGACTGCAGCGAGCTAACGCATGGCTGCTGCAGTGGGCACTGTGTCGTCCTGACTGCAGCGAGCTAATGCATGGCTGCTGCAGTGGGCACTGTGTCGTCCTGAGGCTGCTGCGGTGGGCACTGCATCTCCCCAGCTGCAGTGAGCTAATGCATGGCTGCTGCAATGGGCACTGCATTGTCCTGACTGCAGCGAGCTAATGCATGGCTGCTGCAGTGGGCACTGCATCTCCCTGACTGCAGCGAGCTAATGCATGGCTGCTGTGGTGGGCACTGCATCTCCCCAGCCCCGCCGCAGCCCCCGGAGCCCGCAGCTGGCCCTGCTGTGAATCCTGGTTCCCTGGAGCTCCCCGGCTGCCTCCCCCAGCCCTGCCGGGCTACGCTCCAGCGGGGAGCAGCTCTGCAGTGCTCTGAGCAGGAGCTGCCCCGGAGCTCCCAGCTGAGCGTGCTGCAGGGCCCCGGGAGCAGCACTGCCCTGTCAGGGCTCTCTCTGCTCGGTGACACGGGTGTGCACGTGGGCACACACGAACCAGAGCGCCCTTGAGGTGTCAGGCACCCGGTGTCTTCATCTCCATTATTGAGAGGCTGTGAAGAGCATCTCAATCTGCCTGTCACTCCGTGGGCACATTGTGGGGCCACTGGGGATGAGTGGCTGGCTGGAACTGGTGGGGACCAGGAGCTGGTGCCTTAGGCAGAGGGGACAGTGTGTGCTCAGGCCGCCTTAGCCAGGGCAGGGTGACAGCTGTGCAGCTGAACCTGTGCTGTGAGTCCTTGGAGATGTGATGTGGGGGGATGAGCAGTGTGTAGGGATCTGTGCCTCCCTTCCTCTTCTCCAGAATACTTTCACCCATTCCTTACAGGGCTTATCTCACCTGGACCCCTTCCTGTTGAGCTGGACCCCTCATCCTGGGGACACTTGGCTGTTTTCTGCCACTGTGCTGGGCAGCAGACATGCTCCCTGTGGCTTGGAGGGAGTAAAGGATGTGCCCATCAGCCTGTTCTTGGCAAAGTCTCACACATGCTTTGGGCAAGCCTTTGCTATGGTGTTCTCCCCCTTCTCCCTTAAAAGTCCCTTACATCTCCTCTGGAGGTCGGTGCTGAGGCTGTGCCTGTGGAGAGCAGCGTGTTTGTCTGGGAGGTGGATGGGGGTGGCTCTGCCCTCCAGCAGCCCTGCTCCATGATCAGGCCCCGTGAGGGATCATCCTCTGGCCAAGGCACCATGTCTTTGTTCTCCATCTGCAAATTTCTCCTTACTGAGGCCTCCACGAGCAGAGCCTGGTACAAGAACAGGCAATATGAATCCTGAAACCTCAATGCACCGAGCAATTTTCATCAGAGGTTTTCACACCTTGCCTTTCTCTGCTCTCTTTTCCCCCTGATTTCTCCTCAGTTAGGAGGACAGGGAAGCAGGTCTCCCGGGCTTTGCTGGGTAGCTCACCACCACCCCTCACCTCTCATTGGCACAGGCAGAGCAGTTGATGGAGCTGTGGGGATGCAGCAGAGCTGCAGAACTCTTCCCAGCACAGGCTGGACTGAGGCAGAGGCCACCAGCCATCTCCCACCCCATCCCCCTGAAATGTCACTTGCTTTTAAATGCACTAGTAGTTTAAAATAAGAATAACCTGCTCTAGGGCTTCTTAAACCGTGGAATTAAATATGGTTCTAGTCTCTAGGCAGAGTCTGACTCTTCAATTCTAAATCTGCTCAGCCAAGCGAAATATTGCAGGGGGAAAGAAATCAATATTTTTCATGCCTGGCACAGAGAGGAAGCTGTCTGTGTGTGGCTGCAGGCGTGCAAGTGCAGATGTGCACACACATGAGGCTGGGGGTGGGAGGGTGGCAGAGCTGAGACCAGGGATGGGCAGGAGAAGGGCACGGTGTTTGCAGTGCCAGGGCTGTGTGCTGCTCCAGGAGAGCTGTGGGGGCGAGTCCATCCCACTCAGGTGTGTGACACAGCTGGGCTTCCCTCCATGGGGTTCCCAGCACAGTCTTTTAGAGAAGGAAACACAGTTTTTCCCATTTCAAGAGGTGTAATTTAGTGACCAGGGAGAGGCTGTGAGCTTATTGCAGAGCAGGTGTGCTCTGCATGTCCTGGTTTCTGGTATCTGGTGTGAGGAGCTGAGCTGTGCAGGAGATGGGAATAATCAGGGATTCTAGCAGAGTGAAGGACTTTCCCAAGGACCCACAGGCCCCATCATTTGGAGGATGGAAGTGGTTGAGATAGGGACTGGATGGGGTGCTTTGGCTGTGCAGCCCAAGCACTGATCTGGGTGCACTGCATGCAGCACTGTGTGGCCTGTGGTGCCATATCCTGGGCATGGCTGTCCTTGTCCAGGGTGTTCCTCTTGCCCAGAGGACATAGGCTGTGTGGGGAATGGCCCCTGGTTCTGCTCTGGGAGCACTGCTGAAGATTCCCATCCTTCCCTGCAGAAGGGATCTACAGCTGGGGTTGTAGTTCAGGGGCAGCTGGAGCTGTTTTTGCCATTTCTGTGTTCTCCAGGTGGTTTCTGTCCACCCTCTCTCCCCTCTGCACTGCTTTGCAGAGTTCTGGTGTTCTCCCCCTCTGCTCCTCCATGGAGTGTGGTGGGAGGAGGGAGCTGTGCCATCGTGTCGGGATCAGGGGTGGAGGAGGATCTCCATCTGCAGTGGGAAGGACAAATGTTACTGACCTGCTCTGGCATCTGACCAAAGCACAGACACTCACCCCTCCCAAAAAGCCTCTCTGATAGCTTAATTTCTTAATTGCTATCTGTGATCTGGATGTCAGCTCTGGCTCTCCTCCAAGATCTGTCACTTCCAGCAGGCTGGTGCTCACTGCCACCTTGCTTTGGTCACTATTTTCAGCTCACCTGAATAACTGGCTGGAGAGTCTCTCATCTCCATGTAGGCCACCTCTGCTGCCCCTGGGGGCAGTGGCATTGAAGGAACTCAACCCAAGAGGAGTGCCAGTTCAAGGCCCTCCTTGTGCCTTGGCCAGACAGCGAGGCTTGGAGCTGAACTGTGTGTTCTGAGGTCCCAGGCAGAGTCAAGCACAGTGCTGGAAGAGGTGAAGACCCGTGGTGCTGAGCACAGGATGAGGAGCTGGAGAGCGTGGTGGGGTGCCTGGGGGTGAGTGGGACCCAAAGGAGAGCTGCCCTCTGTGGGCTCTGGCACTGGGTGATGGGAATTCCCAATGGTTCCAGCTCCACTCAAAGCAGTGCCAGGAACATGTGCAGCAGGAGCTTACAAGCTGCAGCACAGCAAGGCTCTGTATCTCAATAAGCAGCACTCCAAGGCGGACCTGAAAATAAATATTTGAAGAAGAAATAGTACTCTGTCTTCTGTTGTCTCTCCTCCTTCCCTTTTGCTCTCTCTCCTCCCCCCTCCTCCTGTCTTTCACGTATGACTGAGCACGGGAGTTCATTGTTAAGGGGGGTTTGTTTTCTTGTGGGTTTTTTCCCTTTCTCTACTTCCCCAAGGAGGAAACTCCAGGTGCTGCACTGTTAACAGCCCCATACAACAGCAAGGGCTGTCTTCATGCCGAGTTTGTCTGTGCCCAGGATGATGGCTGCTTGTTTTTTTCCCTGTGCTTAGTTTGTTTGCCATGATAAAACACAAGTAGACAGCTCTTCCTTTTCCAGGGAACAGATACGATGGGATCAAGCTGCCTGAAGTCTGTAAGTGCAGTTCAGCCCAACACTACAACAGGTTTCCTTATTCTTAGCTGGTCAGCGGTGCCATGAGGGATACTGGTCCCTGTTCTTGGTGGGAGAGGTTAAAATTGGGCCACAGAGGAGACAGCTGGGCTTGTGCTTTCCTGGAAAAAAAGGAGTCAGAGGCTGCTAAAGTGTGGATGGATGTGAAGGTCAGGGCTTGTGGCACTCCATGTCAGACAGAAGGTGAGCTGCTGAGGCAGAGGTGGGAACATCAGCCTGCTGCTGGCTGGGCCACCAGAGAGAGGGGTGCCATGCCAACACAGTGTGCCCCCTGTGTCAGTTGTATGGGGCTGTCAGGGAAAGTTGGGGTGCTGTGTGCAGAAGTTGGTCCTGGAAAAGCGAATGCAGAGTCAGCCCACAGGCTCTGCAATCTCCCACTGCATCTGAGGATCCGTGGGCTGGGAAAGGAGCATTGGCATCATCCAGAGCCCTCCTCTGAGCGTGAAGGAAAGTGTTAGGAGAAATCAACTGTAAAAGTAGAGGTGAAGAGTGGTAGTGAGAAGGGAACGGGGAAGGGAAAGGCTCCAAAGAGGAAATGGGACTGAAAAACGCAGGGGTGGTTTAAGGATATCTGAGACGTCACAGGCAAGGGAGATGGGCCGGGGGAGATGTAACTTCGAGAGAAGTCTTCTCAGACTGGCTGCAAATGTTTGCTGAGCTCCTGGGCTATATTTAGCAGGCTCCATGGCCTTTGGAGAGCTCTCCAGGCAGATGGCGGAGGAGCGCTTTGCCAAATGGTGGAAGCCGTGTCGGAAGGGGGTGCCCAGCATTCGGGGATGGGAGTTTAATGTCAGCTTCGCCCTTTCTGCAAAGCCGAGCGCTCGCTCTGCTGCCCGCTGGACAGGGCTGCCAGATGGCCAAATATTTGCTTATAAATTAGCAATGGGAAACAGGCGATGCAAAGCCCTCCACTGGAGAAACCCAGGGCCTGGATTGGACTCTTCCTGCTGTGCAGGGTGGTCTCTGCAGAGCAGGGTTGGGTGGATCCGTTGTGGGGGCAGCACAAGGAGATCTCAAAGCCAATGAGCCTGGGCACGGCACTGTCATCTCTCCCCTCCTCACTGGCACAGTCACGGGCCATTACTCAGGCGTGTGCAGCCTCTGGCTGTGTTTGCTTTAAACCAATATGCAGAGAAAAACAGCTTTTCTCTCTAGGTAAAAAAAAATGCTGCTTGGTCTTGTATCTGTGCAGTATCTCACTGAATGGGATATGACTGGAATGAAATTTCCAGGCACTAATGCAATAGAAGTACTTGTAATTTGTGTGTGTGCCTGTGTGGGCACAGGCAGTGTACCTGATCTGGTGCTGAGCAGCGTTCCATATGGTCCTGCCCTTCTGGAGCTCACCTGTGAAATGGCTTCATGGCTCATTTGGGGTGTCTCTGCATCACACCTGAGCTGGGGCTCTGTGCCAGCGGGGAATTAAAGCCTGAGAAATGCCAAAAGATTTTGAGGTGGGGGGTGGGCATGGACCACAGGGATGTGCACAGACTCTCACCAAGGTAGTGCTAGTGCTGCCTCTTGCAAGTCCTCCCAAATCACAGGACTGTCCAGCTCCCTGCTCTCTGCACGTCGTCACTCCAGAGGCATAAAATTATTTTAAAAACAAATAAATTTAAAAACAATGTCTTCCTTTTATTTGCTGCCTGGAGTTGGAGCTGGGTGTTTGCACATTCCCCAGTGTTCCTGCACTGGCCTCTCCTTTTCCATTGGTTTCTTATGAAAGCCAAGCTTCCTGTGTATTAACTTGACTCCAGGGGCTGGGGCTTGGAGAAGCTCTACCTCTGTAATGCTGGCAATAAAATCATAAGTGCTGGCTACACTGCTGTAAAACTTTTATTGCTGTGGGAAGAGAACAGTGAATCCTCCCTCTCTCCCTCCTCTCCTTCCGTGCTGCCCCCCAACTCTGGCACTGCTCCCCTCCTGAGCTCTGAGCCTTTGTGCCAGGCAGCACCGAGTGCATCTCATTTCCCTCTGCTCCTGCTGCCTTTGATCCCTCCCTGTCCTGCATCCCTGTGGCTGCTCTGGCCTGGCTGTGCCCCATGGCAGTGTGCTCCTGCCCCCTTCCTTGTCCCTTGGCTGCCGTGTGGCTGTGCCTCAGCTCCGTTTGTGGCGTGCTCTGAGGGAGAGGAGCCGTAACAGCTCCCTGCGTGTGGGGCCATCCGAGCATTTTGCATTTCATGGCGCCTGGAAGCATCGTCTGCCTTCCCACACCATCCCTCCTGTATTTATAGATCACAGCGGCGTTATCCGTGCGCACGCAGATCGAGCACGACGCTCTTCTATAAATACAAATGCTCTGTAATTATCGTTAGAACTATTTAGCCCAATTCAAAGGTAGATTAAATAATGAATGTGTGTGTGATATGCCTGTCGACATCAACAAATGGAAAGAGACATCTCTGGATGCATATCTGGAGGTTTCCCTGGTGAAGGAGTTGGGGGAGGGAGCTGAGCTGAGCGTTGCTGAAGTGCTTCTGTCTCAGGGTTAGCTGGGGACCCATGGCCACGCTCGGCTCGTGGTGGCCTCTTGGGACTGGTGGTTCAGGAGGCACCGTGCCAAGGAGGAGCAGCACGCACAGAAGCCATTGCTATTCACAGCTACCCAAGGCTCTGCATCTCTGCCCTCCACTTTGACTGGTCTTGGGAGAGAGGGGAGGTAATTTCAGGCTAGGCTGCTGATGGAGAGCTGTGGAAGGTGTGTGATAAGGCCCCCCAAGGCCTCATGTGGTAATTGATTTCCTCTGAGGCCATTCGTGCTCTGGCATGTTTCCCTTCCTGCTGGTCTCTCACTGGCCACAAGCTGGTCCACAGCAGAGCCGTGTGGGGACCCCGGCTCTCTCCCCTCTTTTGGCTCCTGCCACCCCTTGGAAAAAGGAAGGGGGAGCTTTAGAGCCCTTGCACAGGACCTGGTGGTTCTTGCTGAGGATAACGTGGATTTATTAGCATCACAAAGGGGTGCAGCAGGGGACACTGACAGGCTTGGGAAGAGCAGTGGATTTAAAGGCTAGGATGGATGTGTGGAACCCCCAAACACTGTGTGTGCCCCAGGAGGGGAGTTTGCAAAGCCGATGGAAGAACGAGAACAGCAACACTGCCTTTAACACAGGAGCTTCTGTCTCCTTGCCTTTTCCAGGGGCAGTGAAGCCTCAGCTCCCAGGGCACAGCTCCATTAGCTCCTGTGTGGCTGTGCTGGTCTCAGCCCTCCCCGAGTTCCCTGTCACATCATGGGCTGCTCCCCTGCCCGGGGACAGCGGCGCTGGGAGCCAAAAGGGAAGTGGGGCTGGGAGGAAGGGCTCCATCACAGTAACTAATAACTGTGTGCTGACAAATTGAATTATACCTTTTCCAGTTGCCTGCACTATTGATCAGAGGAAAGGTTTGTGTTTTTGTTAGGCTATTTTTTTTTCCTTTTTCTTTTTAAGTTACAGTTGCAATGTCCTGGGGGCTTATAATGAACTAAATAAGGTCAGGTTAGCAGAAGAATCAAATATACTCTGTCAGCAGAAGCGTGGGCTTTTCCTGGTGACTCTGAGTGGAGAGGAAAGCAGCAGCAGCAGCTCCTGCTCCTCCATGCCCTGGTGCATTGGGGGTGTCCTGCCCCAGGCTCCTGCTCCCTGGAGGGCTGCTTGCAAAAGGGGTGATGTGGGTGGCTGTGCCTGGCCTGATCCGAGCAGCATGGCAGGAGCTGGGGGGGAACTGGGGCTCACCAGGTCTGTGTGTCACCAGCCCCAGGTTGTGCCAAACTGTGCTGCCCTGGCAGCTCGAGTGGCTCCTGCCCTGCCTGGGGGGCTGCCAGGAGAGGCAGCAGATGCCCAGTGGTACATGAGGAGCCAGGATGTGCCAGGCACAGCCCTTGCCCAGTAGCTCTCTGTGGGGTCCCTGCCTGAGGAAGCTGGTGGTGTTCGGTTCTTTGCTCCAGAGCTGAGATCCTGCTGTGAACTCAATTAAAGCTGTGCTGGGGAAAGGGGGAATAAATTACCCAGATGAAAAGGATGAGTAAAAAGACCATGTGCAGAGAACTGCCAGCCCACCTTTGAAAGGCTTTATTGAATGTGGACATGTGTCACCTTGGCAGCAGGAGCTGCAGGGAAAGGGGAGCACTCCCTGGTGTCTTCCTTTGTGTGCCCACTCCTGGGCTGGGACTGGAGCAGGGCAGGGCTGTTGCTGGAGGAGCAGAGGGTTGAGGTTGTCTGTCTGTGCCAGGAAAGAGGTGAGGCTGGAGGCTGCTCTCAGGTGATGGTTTGCACAGTGTCTGCCTGCCGGGGTCAGCTGTCACTTGTCTCTGCCCCAGCACGGGAAAAGGTGCTTCTGGGCAGTCCAGAAGGAGTCTGGACTCTTGCTTTTGGTCTTCAGTTGAGTTTATTGTTCCTTATCTACAAAGTTTTTCTGTCTGTCCAGCCGAGGTCTGATCAGCAAGACAGCCAAGGGCACTCTCTCCCACCCACGGGGCGCCTGCCAGGGTCTCCGAGCCCCTGCCAGGGCTTTGAGACATCCAGAGAGATGCTCTGGGTTCCGACATCTGCCTAAGAGGGAAGGGCAGCTGCAGGTCCAGCCAGTGTCCCCAGCAGCCTGTGTGTCCCGTGGTGTGTTTAACCTGCTGCTCGCACAGGGGGACCCAGGGGATGTGCAGTGCCCCAGGGGAGGTGCAGTGCCCCAGGGGATGTGCAGTGCCCCAGGGGAGGTGCAGTGCCCCAGGGGAGGTGCAGTGCCTGGCCAGCTCCACAGCCCTGAGGCTGTGCTCAGCCTTGGCCTCGGGTCACCTCTCAGCGAGCAGCAGAAGTAGGGACATTCACATCTTGTTTTTCTTACTCTGTTTACAAAGACCTCAACTGAAATCTCAGCTGCCCTGGGGTGGATCTGGATGCTGTCCAGAGCTGTCTGTGAGCTGGCAGAGCTGCTGTGCTCCACGCAGTGGGTTTTCCCACTTAGCACACTGATCCCCTCCCTGGTGACCCAGCAGCCCCAGGCTTTGGAAGCACAGGCTCTGCCAGGGCCAGTTCCCAGCTGCCCCATGTCCCTCCTGCTGGCTGAGACTCGCTTCTCTTCTGGACCTTTCCATACAAAGTTCACTGATTGCAGGCAAGGACCAGTGAGCTGTCACCCCTTGTCTCAGTGTATTGGGCCTTGGTGGAGGAGGAGTGGCTGGAAAGCTGGGTTCCATCCTGCTTGGTGCTCCCCAGGACCTGCCAAGGTGTGGCCAGCAGCTGGGGATACTTTCTGGACACAGATCTCGTGTTTCTGCTCTTAATTGCAACCTTCCTTCTCCCTCACTGCCTTGCTTGAGAGTCCGGCCACATCGGGTCTGGGATTTACATTCCTGGCACAGCAGAACTCCATCACCATTTCTATTAAACTCATTTGCTATCTAAAGGAATTCATTTTCCACTTTGTTTGCCCATGAGGAAAAAAAAAAGCCCTCTGAGCTGAGGCCCCAGTGTTTGAGAAGGTGGAGGGGGGGAGAGCTGGGTGCCACAGGCCCTCCTTCAGCTGGGAGAAGGGATGGCATTCCCACTGTCCATACAAGAAGATGCCCACCTCTGTGCTTCCACTGAGCTCTTGGAGGCAGGAGCTGCCCATTGCTGCCACCAAGGGTAGTGCTTGCTTTCCAAAACAAATGATAGTTTCACCCTAGGATGAGTCTTCACAAAAATCAAATTGTCCGCTTTTCATCAGGAATATCCCTGGACTTCCTGGAACTCTACCCCCTTCCGAAATTCAGGTTTCGTTGGCATCTACAACAAATTTAGGGAAGGCAGAGCCTAGCTGGATTGTCTCTGCCTGCTCCCTCCTCTCCTTGTGTGCCACTTCATTCAGTCAGTTGCTTTGCAGCAGGCTCAGGAGCTGGGTTCCTGCCCCTGCTGGGATGTGGGGCCAGTCTGTGTAATTGGGTGCATGAGGGAGGAGGCAAACAAGGGCACAGGGGTGCCAGAAGGAGAAATGTGTGTGTGTGGCATGTGAGGAAACCTCTTCTGTGTGTGCATCCCCTCCAGGGACTGTGGGGCTCCTGTTGGCAGCCCTCCCGTGCATTATCACCTCCCAAATGGGCACCTCCTGCCCAGAAAAAGGAGGGAGACACTCTACAGCCCTCTGTGCTTCTGCTTTCAAGGTCAGAGGCTGCTGATTATTGATCTACAGCCTCTCTATAAATCTGGTGCTGAGGAGAACCTTCCCTGTGCCTCTAGACAGCAGCATCCATCCTGCATGACTCGGCCAGCCCAGCCACCTGCAAGGGAAGGAGGGCTTTAATCACTCCCTGCCTCTGCTGGGCAGCATTTGGGTTTGCAGCTGGCCCTGCTGGCTGCCAGCTCTGCCACACCCCCTGTGCTGTCAGGGACCTTCCCCTGGGGTCTGTGAGCCCTGCCAGGGGGTGCAGCAGCAGGGCAGGAGAGCAGAGGAGCTGGTGTGGGATCTGGGAGCAACTACTGGGGCCAGCTGGTGGATCCAGCGAGCCTGGGATATCCAGCATGGCTTTGAGTGCCCCCACAGCACCCAGAGTTCAGGGTCACCTCCCAGCAGATGGGAAATCTGACTCCAAGGCAGGCAGAAGAGGAGCTGGAATCCAGCTTCCCAGGGAGCCTGTGTTGTGGAGGGAGAAGGAAGGTGGTGATGGAGCCATCAGCTGTGGAGCACTGGGCCACCCTCCTCGTGTGGTGGCCACCAGCTGGGTGTCAGGATGGTCTCTGGCAGTGATCCCTCTGTCTGATGGGCTGCCATGGTCAGAGCCATGGATGCTGCTCTTGGCATGCGAGCTCCTGGGAAATGGAACTGGAGCCCCTGGAAAATGACAGTCCTTTGGAGCTGCTGAACATTTCTCTTCATCATCACCATCATCATCTGCAGCTGAACTGCAGCTCTGACAGGGATCACTGCAGCTTTCAGCCCAGAGCTGAGCTGGTTATGAGCCCTCTTCACCTGCCATGGGCAAAGCTTTGCTGTCCCTGTCCCTTCCCATGGGATTAGCACTGTTCCCAGGGTATATCCTGCTTCATCCGGAGAGAAACCAGTTTCCCTCCCACAAATCCTTTCTCAGTGGCTGGTACTAATGGAGAAGAGAAGTAATCAAGCCAGTTTAACCCCCCTGCTACCTGTGACTCTCCTGCAAAGCTCGTTAATGAGCCAGCTCAGGTTGTGCTAATTACCACAACCCTGGTAGGCCCGGTGAGAGCACCAGGAGTTAACTAACACTCAATTAACCCCTGGTTGCTCGTGATGATTTCCCCTGTTCACAGCAGTTCAACAAGGAAACAGTGGCAGGCAGGAGGCAGATGAGCCTCTTGTGCAGCTGGGGAGGTGACAACTTTCCTGTGTGGTTTGGAAGCCACAAAGCCAAGGGATGCCAGGCCACACAACTGAGCTCTTCAGCTGCTTTTCCCTGGTGGTTTGGGGCACCTTGGAGCCCATTTTTGAGGGGTGTGTCAGGCCCCAGCTGCCTCTCCATCCCTAGAGGGACCCAGCCCTGGTGCAAGGGAACGGAGCAGGTGGGATGGAGAAACCAGGAGGGGCTGAGGTGATCAGGAGGGTCCTTCCCCAGGAACACAGACCCCATGCCATGGGTCCCTGGGAGCCTTTGACCATGGTGTATCTCATGCCAACCCACAGGCTCCCAGGGCACCTTGGCTGCAGGGCTCAGGTGTGTGAGGGTTGGAGCCATCCCCACAGGCTGTGCAGAGGGGCTGGGGCAGCCCCAGCTCCTGACTATGCCTGAGCTGCTGCCCAGAATGTGCCCTGCAGTTGCTATGGTGACATTGCCATTTCCTACCTCGCTGGGGGAAAAAAAGCCTCCAAACATTTAATTCTGCAGCCCACCTGGGAGCCTTTTAAAGTCCCCATTCGGTGTTTGACATGTAATAATTTTTCTGCTTTTAAGATTATCCTAAAATGCTCATTCTCTTTCTCTCTCTCGAACTCTCAGCAGTGGAGCCTCAGAAAGAAATCAGCATAAAAAATACCAATACAAGTTTCAAATGCCAATTTGTCACCATCACTGGGAACAGGCAGTGACAGGCACCAGGGAAGGAGGCACAGCAGAGTGAGTCAGGGCTGACAGCGCCGGCACGCTCCAGCCACCGCTGACCGGCTCCCGTGGGAGATGCCAGGTGCAGGGCTGAGCCCACGGACGAGAGGGGAGAGGAGGTGATGGCTGCAAGTGAGGAATGTGGGGAGGAGAGCTGCTCCTGGCTGGTAGCAAGGAGGGCTTTGATCTGCTGTCCCACATACACAGCAGTGCCATTGCTCAAGGCAGCCATCAACACGAAAAGGAAAAGAAGATAAAACCTCCCTTAAGAAACCAAATGAAGAACTGGCTCAATTCCCCGGGTCTGCCTCGTGCTCCCAGGTGACCTGGGATCCCCCTGGATTTCCCGGATGGTGCGGGGGAGCAGAGCCCAGCCCTGCCAGGCTCCCAACCTTGACGTGCAAATAAATATAGTCAAAACTGTCAGGCGCCGGTGCCGCCGTGCCAGGAGGCACTTGGGTACCACCAGCGGGACCCCATCAGATGGCTGTTCATGCTTGGGTATCCACACACCTTCCCAAGCAGATGGTCTGCTCCACAGCACTGGGATCCAGCAAGCCTGTGGAGCAATTTAATCTCCAGAAATAATTTAATATGGCTTCCTCCAGAGTGTGGTGGTTTGGGGTTTTTTTCCCTGACCAGCCATAGAATAATTTAATCCTGCCTTCTGTGTGAAGGTCTATTTTGAGCTTGCCACCTGCAGAGTGTTTTAATCCCACAACTCACAAAGTAATTCAATCCTCTCCCTTGGTGAGTAATTTAATCCTCTAATTCCGGGGTAATTTAATCCCCTCCCTGGGGAATAATGGAATAATTTGATCCTCCATTTCCAGAGTAATATGATCCTCTACCTGAGAAGCTCAAAACTTCAAACCAGCCACCTGCCTATCTGCAGGCACTGCCATCCCTGCAAAACACTCCCTGCCAGGTGGGGGTCTGGGTGTTCTTCCAGTGAATCCATCTCCACACTGGCCAGTGTAATCCATGCAGGTCCAGAATGGGCAAAACCGTTCACACTGCCTGACCCTGGGCCCTTGAGCATGGATGTGTGTGATCACTTCATTTTAATTCCTCCTCAACCAATTAGTCCATTTTCTGATGAATTAGTTTTAGTCTAGGTTGGTGCCATGGTTGTTAAAGCAGGGCAGCCTTTGCCCCCACTCAGGGGGGCTGCTGACGTGAGGGCAGGGCTCCTGTGGGTTTGTGTTGGTCTGAGTGCTCAGTTCTACACACACACACACAAGGAGCTATGATATTTTATGAAAAATCCTTTCTTAGGATTTTTCCTGTCCTGAGGAGCTGAGAGCCTCAGGAAAGAAATGCAAACAATAACTCTCTGCTGCTGTGGAATGCCACAGGTGCATCTTCCATTGGTCCATGTGGATTGTTTTCAATTGATGACCAATCACAGCCACCTGTGTCAAGGCTGTGAGCAGTCACAGGATTTTGTTATGCATTCTATTCTATTCTATTCTATTCTATTCTATTCTATTCTATTCTATTCTATGTCTTGGTAGCCTTCTGATCTTTCTTCTCTCTCTGTTCTTTTAGTATAGTTTTAATGTAGTATTTTAATATAATATATAACATAATAAATCAGCCTTCTGAGGAAAATGGAGTCAAATGGAGCATTCACCACAACACACACACACACATATATATACGTAGATATGTATGGATTCTCTTCCCATTTGCCTGGAAGGGTAGTGCTCTGTACCCTCACACAGCATTATCTCCACCAGGACTGGCCTTGGAAATGTCTTAACCCCGGAGCCATTCAGTCAGGACCCCTTGCACCTCGCACTGAGGGTCCACAAGCAAGATCCAGCCTCCAACTGTCCCTGAGGAGCTGGGAGCCTGGCAGGGCCCTGGAGCCCCTGCCCTGCCTCAGCATCCTGGGCACGTTCTTGTCCTCTGGCCACACTGTCCCCACACAAGGGCAGGGGCCTTAGGGCATGTCACATGCCACCTCCAGTATGGAATTCCACCTTGAAAGCAGTGGAGACTCCCTACGGAGTGGCAGGAAAGAGAGAGGTGCCTGGTTTGTACCTCTTCTCCCTCGTTTCTGCTTAGCAAAGGCTCAATAGAACAAAGAATTTCCTCAGCCAAGATGTTAAAAAGAGAAATCCCAGTAATGATAGTGTCCGTTTCCATGCAGAGGAGGATCTGTGGAGTATGCAGAACAGAAATATTTCCCTCTCCCTCTGAAGACTGCAGCAGTTTGTACTCAGGAGAGGGATTAGCATAGTAGAAAGGAAATAACACCCTGAGAAGCACTTGTGGGAGAGGAGGGGGAGGGAGCAGGGCAGGAGAGACCGCTGAGGCCATGTTGGCCCAGGTTTGGGATGCCAAGGCACAGATGGGATGGTGCCAAAGGGCAGGAGAGACCACTGAGGCCATGTTGGCCGCAGGTTTGGGATGCCAAGGCACAGAGGGGAAGGGAAGGTTCCCCCCATGGCAGAGGGGGATAGGGTTGGAGTTCATCCCCTTCTTGGGAATGGACACACTCTGTAGGGCCCTTTTCACAGGGGGATCTATCCTGCATCACCTGTCACATCCCCAGGGAAAAGTGATGAGGCTGAGACTGTGATTATTCTTTTTGCTTAATCCTATTGTCAAGTGCTTGAATCTTGGAAGCCAAAGTGGAGGCAAGTGGCTTGGAGGACCAGAGCCAACTTCCATCACTCCCTCCCTGTTGCTCCCGTCTGTAAAGTGTTGAAATTATCATTCTGCTCCCCCCACCTTGCTGTGACCCCCTGGGACCACCCCACCACCCACCACAGCTCTCTGCAACCTCCCTCTGGGGCTGCACTGGGCTCAGAGGTGCCAGGGATAATTGTCTTTCCTAGGGACAGAGAATTCAAACAAAAATCCTTGCCTGGGCTAAAGAGAAATCACTGCTCGTCCTACTGCATGCTCTATATGCCCTGGTCCTGCCTGGGACTGCTAAAATTCTGCTTTTAAAAGTCTGCTTTGTACAAAAGTCTGTCCTGGATATGTCATCTTGCATTTTAACGTGATATATTAGACAAATAATTCTTTATGTGCAAAGCGTTCCTAAGTACCTGCAGGCCAGAGGGAAGAGAGAGAGGGGCTTGAATATCTTTAAAAATCCCATTCTAAATGTTTCCATTTCAAAGTTTCTCCTGCAAATTCCGTTCCATGCCACATCTCATGCCCAAAAGTCAGCTCTGCCAGTGCCTTCTGTGTCGTGCTGATGCCACATTGCTCTGTGGGGCAATGGTGGGCTTGTGCAGGCTGTGCTGTGTCTCCCAGATGTTGTAGCCTTCTGTTGGAGTGGGGGAAAAGAGCAGGAGAAAAGTTCCTGCCTTTACTCCTTGAGATATGAGGCGCTGTCTTTAACCAGCCTTGGTGTTCACTCACCTCTCTTCCCCTCTAATGAGTCGGGTTTTGTTCTCCCATATCACGTCTGGATGCACATTGTGGGTAATTGATGGACAGGACCCGACCTCTGAAAGCTATCAACGGAGCCGCTGTGAAATCACACGTCCAAATATGTTTATCTTCCCAGCTTTTTGGGCCCCAGCACTCTTGGACACGGATTTCCGTACTTCAAGGAGGAGAGCAAATTTCCTTCAAAATGTCAGCATAGAAATGAAAGATAAAAGGGAAGACACAGGGGCTGCTTAAACTTTGCATTCCCAGCAAAGCAGAGCGGTGTGGCTCAGAGGGAAGGAACTGGAGCTCAGCCATGGGCAGGCCATTTTGGGGGGGTTAGTGGTGCCTCAGGGGTCTGGGTGCTGTCCTGTGATGGGTGCACTTCCAGTGGTGACTTCCAGCCAGCACTGGTGTGCAAACTGCCTCCTCTTCTCCACCTATTTTCCCCAGGCTCCATCCCAGTGGGTTGGAGTCTGGGTGTCTTCTGCCATGAGTTGAACTCCTGGTGTTCAGCACAGGTGGGTCCCTGGGGTCACACTAGGTGTCCACCCCAGCACTGGGGGAGGTCTCCATTCACCTGGTGTTCCTCTGCTGAGGAAGCAGCCCTGGATGCCCTCAGCCCCTTTGCCAGGACAAGGCTGTCCTGTGCTGCAGCCCCTGGGAGTGGCAGGCAGTGGCCCCACCGTGGTGGGCTCCTGCCTGTGCAGGTACACCCTGCCTGCCCTTGGCGTGGCTTTTGAGTGCTCTGTGAGCAATTCTTGATTGCAGGAATCACTCTCCACACAAGCACCTCTCCAAAGCAGCAGCAGGTATTCCTTGTTCCTCCTCACTCCCTTTCTGAGCTGTGGAACCAGAGGAAAGTGGCCGAGCTGCATCCAGGGAGCTGGGAGGGCTTCCCTGACCAGTGAGGAGGGTGGTGACCATTCCTGCCACCCGGGCACAGTTGTTGTCTCCTGGCCAGAGCCTGGTGGGGCTGCCCACGACCACCAGGGAGGCATTTCAGGGGAAGCACGAGCCCTCCCCCGTGTCAGCCGGAGCTCCCTGCGCGCTGCTGATTGACAGCCAAGACGCGTGGCCGCACATCTTGTTTTCAGCACTCTGGGTGTTTGTGTTGGCAGAGCCTGGCTCACGCTCATGACAGGAGCTGCCTCTCACTGTCAGCAGCAGCTCTGCCGTCGCTGAGCCTTTGCACACCCACCTCTTCCCCGGAGCTGCAGGCGGCTCCACAGCCTCTGCTCCTGGCACCTCTCGCATTGCTGCCGCAGCCGCGGTGCTGCCGGGCACCGCTCCCTGCCCTCCTGCAGCCTCAGGTTTTGCCCTTCTTTTGGTGTAGCCCTGTTGCTCACCATCCCCCAGCCATCATCCCTCTCCCACTGTCCTGGGGAGCTCCTCATGCACCAGGATCAAGGCTTAGTCTGCTTCCAGCCTCACTCCTGAGGTCTTGTGCTTTAAATACTGGCAGTGGGTGAAGTGAGGAACCCTTATGGATTTGCTGCGGAGCTGCTTGGGGATGGTGTAGTTTGTGCTAAGCAAATGCTGGGAGTATAGGCTGAGAGTGGTCCCTCTGGGCTCTCATCTCTCTGTCTCTAGCCTTCTTTCCTTGAGGAGCTCTGTGGGATGAGGATGAGCTACCAGAGCAGGTCCATGGTGGGATGTGAGTGGCGGCAGAGCCAGGGCCCTGCTCAGAGCAGTGCTGCCCACCCAGCCCATCAGCTGCAGCCTGTCAGTCCTGCTCACAGTCCCAGAAACTCTCCAGGAGCACTGAGGCTGTACCAGCTGTGGCTGCAACCCCTGGATGGGGCTGCCTGCCCAGGCTTCTGTACCTCTGGGCTGTGTTTAGTTCATCCAGTGTGGGGTGCAGGTGCTGGATGTGAGCTGTACCTACTGAGCAGCCACTGTCTCACCCCGTGTGAAGAGTGCAGATCCCCAGCCTGCTGTGGCTCCTGGGGCCCTCAGCCTGCCAGCAGGACTCAACTCTGCCCACTGCTGCCATGCAGGGACCTGACAGCAGCACGGGGCGAGAGCCCTGTGCCTCTGCCTGGGATGACAGATGCTGCCGTGTGCTGGCAAAGCTTCCAGGCCTGTCTGAGAGTGGTCAGGAGTGCAAGGAGCTCTTGCCTGGTATTGCCAGGGAAGGGAGGTGAGGAGGAAGAGGAGGGCGAGCTGGAGCATGGGTGCATCTGGGGACAGCACAGCAGGGCTGCGGGGAGGGGAGCTCGGACTCGGGGGGGTGTGCACACAAAGGTCGTGTGGCCATTGCCTGACAGCATGTCCATACAGCAAAATCACCTCAAAATCACCCTCCCCACCCCAGGGACAGCAAATACTGAGACATCTGTAGATGCATGACTCAAATGAGAGCTTAGTTGCCAACCCACTCCTCTCCTTCTTCCCCAGTAGCACTAAAATAACCCAAAGAGGGTTTTGCAGCCCTAAATCCAGCTCCTGGCCCATTTGCAGCCTGCCAGCACTGTATTAGGTTGGGGCACTTGGTCTACAAAGGTCAGGGCTGCAGGAGGAAGCTTTGAGCCACCTCTGAGACCTCTCAGTAGCCCAGAGCACCCTTTGGTTCTGTCATTAGAAATCCATCCAAAAGGCACCTTTTTGATGGAGAAAAATGAAATAGAAATCGGTTTCTAGAAGTCTGGAAGTGAGGGCAAGCTGCATTTCATCCCACCCTCCCTGGAGCTCTGGAAGCCTCTCGTGCTGCCAGAGCAGCTCTTGCACAGGTAGCCCCTCTTGGGAGGCATGTACCCTCCTCTAGCAAATGCATTTACTACAGTGTGAAGCACAGACTTGTCTTCTCTGTGTGTGACTCCAGGCTGTATTGTAGATTAAAAGATTTGTCTTTCTCCTTTATCCAGCAGGTGGGTCTCTGGTGACTGTTTCAATACCATTCCTGCATGGGCTCTGGGATGTCTGTGCTGAGGTTCTCAGTAAACTCAATTACACCGTGGTAATAGCATGGTATTGACTCAGGAGCCTCAGCAACACAGGACTCTTGCCGTTTATTAGTTGTTTAATTATATGGCACATCAGGCCAAAATAATGTCATTAGCTAATTAGCCCATGTTGGGGGTATTTGTAATTTTTCTTAAATGAATGTTAACTTCATAGCATAGCATAGTAAAAGGTGCCAGCTGGTAGCCCAAGAGTCAGGGCTCCTTTTGTGCATAGAGCAGGTTGAGGCTGGTGCCAGCCTAGGTGCTCCTTCATGTGTCCCGTGGGTGTCCCTGCCACTTCTGGGGACAAGATGTTCCTCTTCAAGGGTTTGGGTGAGCTACTTACACCAGCACCTTCTCACAGCGTGACTGGGACCCCAGCACCCTGCAAAGAGCCAAGCTCACGTCCAGGGGTTATTCAGGAGCAGCATTTTCGGGATTTGAGGAGCACTACAGTGGCATTGAAAGGCACAGCTCTCCAGGACTGTCACACAGCTCAGCCCAGACCCTGCCCGTGTGCTGCCAGAGCCACTGTGAGTCCCTGCCCCCGTGTTTGACACGGCCACGCATGGCTGAGCACACTGAGGAGGGAAGCCAGTGGCACGTGCTGCAGTCAAAACCCTCCAGAGGGGGTGACAGCAGGGCTGAACCTTATTGTGGCACCCCGTGCTCCTCCCGCTGCCTGTTTGGCCAGGAATTCACCCAGTTACTCAGCAATGCCTCATTTCCCTCTGCCTGGGGCGCTGGGAAGGCAGAGCCCCCGTGTCCTGTGCAGGAGATGCTGCCAGGACTGCCGTGCCTGCCAGCACACACCCCGTCCCCACTGCTGTGTGAGACTCCAGGATGGACTTCCCTGCATTCCCAGACTCCAGTGTGAAAGCTTTTGGGCTGGGGCTGTGTCCTAGGGATGGATCAGTCAGGATCTGCTCCTCCTTTCACTCAGCAGCATCCCAGTGGCTCACCCAGAGGATGCAGGCTGCTGGCATGGAGATGGGGTGTGTAAATCCTGTGGGATAAATCCTGTGGGATTAGGAGTTCTATAAAACAGCTCTGGCTGTCTCCCTGTGGTTTCTGTGGCTTTTCGGAGGAGGAGGCGGCATTGCCATGTGAGAGCACTCTGGGCAGGATGCTGCAGCATGTCCATCAGGGATATTGTTATAATTAGCATTTCTTGGCTGCTCTATGCCACCAGCACCACAGGTTTTCAGTGTGATGACTCCTGACTTAATGTTAGTCCTTCAGCTGACTGCTTTGGGCCTGCAATTCCCAGTTGTGTTGCCCCCACAAAATTCTTACCATTATTTAACCCAAACAGGTCAGCTCTGTGCTTTACAAAATACATTTGCTGATCCTGAAGATTTCTAAATGTCTTTCAATTTGGCTGGGTCTATTCCAAACTCGAAAAATTGCAGGCCCCTGCAGATGCTTTCATGTCCTTAAGGACAAGTTCTGCCAACTGGAGAACCTCCCTGGGGAGCCCAGGCACTTCTGAGAGGTTCAAGAGTCCATAGCAAATCACTCCAAAATTAACCATGCAGGCCTTCCCCAAGCCCTCAAAGGCACAAGTTCAGATGAATAAAATAAATTTGGAGTTAATAGACCACGCTGAGTTTAAAATACGACATTTCTAAAATGGGGAGGGGGAATAGAAGACTTGTCCAATAGTTGGAAAACTTTCCCCTTTTCATACCTTCTTATCTCCCCAGTGCCTTAGCTGCTTCATTGGAGACTCTCTCAAATAATTATATTCCAGAGTGGAGAATTTTTTGGTGGACAGACTTTTTTTTTTTTTTTTTAAAGACACATTAGGGGGAAACAAAACTGGGCTTGTAAGGAGAATGAGTTACATCCTTTGGTTGGCCATTGCTGGTGTGGTTCCACAGCACTGCTGTGAGATAATCACCCATTCTCCCATGCTCTGCCGCTCACCTTAATAACTCTCCCAGGATTTGATGTAATGGTTTACATAACCTTTCTGAAGCATCCTGAATTCTGATGCCTCCAGCACTTAAATGTGACATTGAGTCAACTCTGAGGTACTTTACAGCTGGGTGATGCTGCTTGGGGCTAGGCAGGCGATGAATGGAAAAGTTTCACTTACCAAGATGAACTTTTTACCAGCTGAGCTGTGTGTCTGGGGGAAATCTCAGGGTCTCAAATCCCGAGCCGGGTTTGTCCCCCTGTCCTGCCTGTGGATCCGTGCAGCACCAGGGTTGATCCAGGGCAGCAACTATGGACTTGAATCCCTGTTACGTGTCTGCATGCAGCCTCTCTGTAGGTACCTGCCTTGGAGCCCACTGGCTGGATGACATTTATAGTCAGCAGGGAGAAAAAAGGCACGTCCAGGCAAAATTCATCTGACCTTTCTCAGGCAGCCACCTTAGAACGAGATTAATCCTGCCCCTGAGAGGCCTTTTCTCTCCATTAGCGATACAGCAGTTCATCCAGCTTGTCCATGGATGCAGGCTGTGTTTGGGCAGATGGATCCCCCTGGATCCCTGCTGGGCTGTAGGATTTGTGCAAGGCCAGGGAAGATGCTTTGCTCCTTCCTGGGGCACTGTGCAGGGGTGGGAGATGGGCAGCCCCGCTTCTCCCCAGCACCCTGCCCAGCTGGGGCTCTGCCTCGTGGCATTCTCCAGCCCGACCAAAGGCACAGGCTCAGAGGGCAGGGATGAAGACAGGCACGCTCTGATAGCTGGGGCTGATTCTGCTGTCTTCAAAATCCCGCAGTAATTGCTGGTGTTGACTGCATATGTAAATGTGTGTCTATAATAGTCTCTCTCATGCATGTCTGTGTATATATATACGCAGGCACACGTAGATGTGTGTGTATCTAACATATGTGCTCCCAGCCCACACAGCAGATGGGGCTGCGAGCGCCGCTGGAGCCTGCGCGCGGCACCCCGGGGCGGGTGGGTGACATCCTGCCTGTGCCAGCCCCGCCACCCAGCCCGACCTGCCGCTGCCCCCCGTCCTTCCCGCTGGGATCAGTGCCGCTTCTCTTTCCCCGGCTAGCTGATGACAAGAGGGAGGGCGGCAGGTTCCCCCTGGAGCTCCGTTCAATCCCAGTTGTCAATTGTTTCGGCGCAATATAAAACACAGGCAGCGCACACGGGTCCCCGGTTTCAATAAATGGGTAAAGTTTGGAGAAATAGAAACTAGAAACTGGCTGACAAAATAACTGGGAAAAGGCGGAGACAAAAGGAAAACAGCACCAAGAAAAACCACCAAATCCCAAATCAAACCATAAACCTACTAATAAAACAAAAAGCACGATACAACAATCGGCACCCTGCACAGCGTGGATGTGTCACCGCTGTCCCCCCAGACGTGTGTGGGGTGGTGGCACCTTCCTGGGCTCCCAGGCTTTCAGGGTTGGGTCTGTGCTGGGAGGAGGACGTGGCTCGTGAGGAGCCTTGCCCAGCTCCCAGTGCAGGTGGGTGCAATGGGGTGTAGCAGGTTCCTGGTGCTTCGCTGTGGCTCCTTCATTAGTTCATGTGTCTTAATCAAGCAGCTTGGCCCTCTGCCAGCAGGGAGTAACCCAGGCTGGGTTGTGGGGGAAGCACCTTGGGAATGGGAAGGAGCCTGTGGAAAGCACAGCTGTGCCCCAGGCACACACGGAAACCTATCCCAAAGCCCTTGGGGCTTGTGCTACTCCAAATTCTGGGCCAAAATCTCTCAGAGAAGGGGCTTTTGGCTGGACCTTTCACCCTGGGGTGAGCTGTGGCTGCAGGGTGTCCCAGCTCCAGGTCTGCAGGGAGAGCAGGCTCTCCAGGGTGCTGTCCATCCCTCCAATCCCACAGCAGATTGAGGTGCTGCCTGACCCTTTTCCCTCTCTCTAGAAAGGTCACCATGTCTGCCAGCTCTTCCTTTTGCCAGTGTGAGCACCTGCATCAGACACCGAGCACAGCCCCGCTACTTCGATGCAGGTCCTGCTGCCATGGCTGGTCACAGTGAAGCAACATGATTTAATTGTGATTTCCAGCCCTGGCATATTCACAGAACCACAGAATCCTCAGAATTAGTCCAGAGGAGCAGAGCTGAGGGAAGCAAGGATCTGCAGGAGTGCGGGGATGGGGAGGGAGAGCACACCCAGCTGAGGGTGGTCTTGGTACTGGCTGTGACCTGAGCATGTCCTGCCAAAGCACAGGAAGCAGAGCAGGTAAGAGAGGAGGTGTAAGAAAATTCAGGTGTGCAGCTGGGAAAGAGCCTTTCCATGAGAGAGCCATTGGTGTCACTGATGTTGGTGGTGTCACTGATGGAAAAATTCAATCACTTCCAATGAGGGAAAAATAATTGTCTTTCGAGGTACAGTAGGTTGTTGTCATTTT
This sequence comes from Passer montanus, assembly GCF_014805655.1. NCBI lineage: Eukaryota > Metazoa > Chordata > Aves > Passeriformes > Passeridae > Passer > Passer montanus. The sequence goes on from NW_024357725.1 coordinate 456,363, forward strand.
CCTATGACACACTCCATCAACTTTCAATTTCTAGTACAAAAGCCCTTCGTTCTTGCTCGGGTCTCTCTAATCCATTGCAGTGAGCACTCATGGCAGACATGGCATGGGCTGTGGGATTGTCTGGGAACAGAGAGGCCCAAATTGCACCAAGCTGAGGAGAACACCCAGACCCTGCTGGGCTCAGAGGGTGCCAGATGGGGGAAACCAGTTTGGGTCAACAGTCAGTGAAAGATCTCATCCCTTGGAGCCCCAGGTTCTGTAAAACAAGGAAAACAGTATGGTGAGGGGCTCACATAGCCAGGGTAGAGGGGTTTGGGGTGACCTCTGGCACTGGGATCCCAGGCAGCTTTGGCACAGGGAGGCTCAAAGCCCCTGGGGCTGGAGGATGCAGGTTCACCTCCCCTCTGGTGTCCACAGTGGCAGAGGAGAGGAAGGGGAGAGAGGCCAGAAGTGATTTGGGCAGAGGTGTGTGCACAGGAAAACCAGAGCTCAGCACTTCCCTGCCACGAGGTGAAATGAGAGGTGATTAGCAAAAGATCCCAGCATCCCAGCCACAGAGCCTTCTCCTCTAGCACTGGAAGAGGAAATATGTATTTAAAAACACTGCTCTAACAGAGAGGGGTAATGATGTGTTTCAAGGCAGAGCTGGTATCTTTCATAAAGCCCGTGCTGCTTAATTATATCTGCCCCATTTAGGAGAAAAATGATTTCCCAGTGAGTTTCTGGTTTGTTTTCCCTCTGTCCCGCTGTATCTCACCATGGCTCCAGCTCTTTGTCAGGCTCTTTGGGATCTCTGTCTCCAAGCACAGCTTGAGGCAGGCTGCCAGCCCCAAGAACTAAGGATTGTCACTGTCACCAAGTGCCAGCCACCCAGAGGGGCCTCAGAGCTCAGGATGGGCAGCACTGAGATGATGCCATCCTCCACTGACCTCGGGTGGGGTAGTAGGGGTAGGTCCCTTGTTCTTATGGGACAATAGTCAAGACTAGTTGGCCCACAGTCACAAAAATCACAAAATATGCTGAGTTGAGGGGGACCCACAAGGATCTTGAGTCCAACTCATGGCCCTGCACAGGACCATCCCCAAGAGTCACACCAGCTGCCCGAGAACGTTGTCCAAACACTTCCTGAGCTCCGTCAGGCTTGGAGCTGTGACCACTTCCCTGGGGAGCCCGTACCAGTGACCAGCCACCCTCTGGCTGAAGAATTTTTTCCTGATATCCAAGCTGACCCCTGCTGCTAGGCACACAGCCCTGCTGTCCTTGCTGGGGACTCTTTGGGGACCCCAGTATTTTCCTGCTGCCTGCGGGTGCCTGCGCCTGCTGCGGGTTCTGCTGCCCACCGGCCCCACCACCAGGGCTCTTCCTTCCAGAGAGCTTTCCAGGCTGCTTTTGAGCAGCCTTAGCCTGTGGTGCTTTCCTTTCGCCTGTCAGCTCTAGCCTGACATTATTTGGGTAGAAGCAGAGGGGTGGGAGTGTGGAGTGGCAAAATGGTGGCTTTTTTTTTTTATTTCTTGCATTCATAAGACATTTCAAGTGACACACAGAGACAATAACGTATCACTCAGCTCAAGTACAGCTTGAATGGTTTAAAAATACGCTTCTGAACTTTCCACCCCTATTCATGCACAGGCACCATCCCTTTGGGGTCTGCACTTTGGCAAGAACAAGCAAGGAGTTAAGCAGCTCGGCAAGACGAGCTATTTATGGATGTTGCAAGCTCCCTGCTCTGCTCCCATACCCCGTTCAATCCTCTAATTATGTGCAGTTGTTTCATGCTGTGTCTCACCGCGCGCTCTCTGGGGGAAACCGCTGGGGCTTTGCCAGTTGATGAGGAGGGGGTGGGAAGGGGGAAGACTCTGCCACACGCGCCGAGGCAGCCTGGGGAAACAAGGGATGCTGTGAGGGTGTTTGTCTGTGGGTTGTGGGGATACCAGAGCATGGTCCTGGGGCCTTCTGGACAAGGAAGCAGAGCTTGTAAGAGCAACAGCCCCAGAGAGGGGCAAGGAGGAGGTAGCAACAGAAGGTGTGGAGAGACTTCCCCCATCCCTGGGAGAGCAACAGCCCCAGAGAGGGGGTTACCTGTGGCAAGGAGGAGGTAGCAACAGAAGGTGTGGAGAGACTTCCCCCATCCCTGGGTTCAGTCCCCTGTGTCCCCAAGCCCTCCCTGTGCAATGGAGCCCAAAAGCAGCAAGACAAACATGAGAGAGCAGGAGGGACCACAGGGCTTGCCAGCCACTGCTGCCCTCCAGACAATTCCTCTACGGCACTGCCAGCTCGGAGAGGAGAGCGGCTGCTGCCAGGACTCTGAGCCTCTTCTTGTTCCTCTGGCAAGCCCTCCCAGCTGCACACTTGCTCCAGGGTAACATGAGAGCTGCCCGTGAAAACTGCCCCTTCCACCTCCCTAAACCCCTGCCAACCCCTGCCACCTTCGATGCTGCTCCAGCATCATAAGAATTTTAGTTAATCCACCAACAGTCTTTGAATAAATTGACCAAACAAGAAAAGAGACAAGAATAATCTCCGGTGCCTGGAGCTGTGTGGCTGTTCCACTAAAGCAGCTCTGTGAGCATCCTCGGTGCAGCAGCCTGCACCTGTATCCCCCCGTGCTTCACACTGCCAGGACACTCTCAGCAGCTTTTCTGGCCCTTAGGAATGGTGACAGAGTGGCCTGGGGCAGACCAGCCACAGCCAGCGCCCTGTGTCCCCTGCACACTGCAGGGTGAGTGGGCACTGGGAGGGCTGGAAGGGACGAGCACCCCCTGCTCCTCCAGAGGCTGGACAGAGCCAGGGGGACTCTGCAGGTCCTTGTGGGCACAGGGCCCCACACCCCCAAGCCTGGCATCTGCAGCCGGTGCTGTTGGACTGGGAAGAGCTGGGGCTGTGCTGGTTACACTGGTCTCAGACAAGTTGCTTGTGGGAACTGGAGATGCCCAGATTCAGTTTTTTGTGTGGGTCTACCAGGCATGCAGGGCTGTTACCTTCCCTGTGTATCTACTCATGTCTCTCCTCCCTCCAGTCCTCTGCCTTGCACTTCCCTTCTGGCTCATCCTGGCCAGCTCCAGTGATCCTGGGTCTCCTGGGTCCATCTTCCCATGCAAGTGTGGCCCAGCTCTGCCCGGGAATGGCAGAGAGAGCAGGAATGTCTTCTCCCTTTACCCTCCCCAAGCTGGACCACAGGTCATACATTACACCTTGTGCTCGGACCCCGAAGCTTTCACAAACACATCCACGTGGGTGAGTTACCTGGCCTGTGCCTCTGCTGTCGTTTGAGCCCTTCCAGCCATCCACCGTGCCCCAAGCCCACCAGCAGGGAAGGGAGGCTGTGGCCAAGCCCCTGTGTGGCCCCAGCAGGCAGCACAGGCAGTCCACATCCACCTCCATCTGCCACAGCATCCAGAGGCACAGGCAGTCCCTGCACCACACACCTGGGCTTGGAGAGGCAGCCTGTGCCCTCCATCTGCTCCGTCTGTGGGGCATGGGGCTGTGCCACCAGTGCCTCTCCAGGAGCTCAGTTCTGCTCTGGACAGCCTTGGGTGAAGGCAGGGTCCTGGCAGTCCCTGCCCATGGAGGTTCAGGTGCTGAAAGGGCCCCTCTGTACAGCCACAGTGCAGCAGGAGTTTGGGGTTCAGCCCCCACGAGAACAAGGAGTCCCTTCCCCTGTTGGGTGGTGCTGATGGGGTCCTGGGGACCACTGGGGCCTTGCTGTGGAGCGGGGAATGCTGCCAGGAGCCCCAGGCTCCCCCTCCTTCCCAGCTCTGCTCTGCATGGGTTTGCTGTATTCTCACCTGATTAGTGGATTTGAAATACAGCCTTTGGCTTTGAGACCCAAAATAGATGTCAGGTTGTCTTTCCTGCGCTGAAGGCTCCTTAGTATGCAAATCCCTCCCCAGCACGTTTGGTACAGCACGGTGCTCCCGAAGGGATGGCACCTCCGGGATCCCGGCTTCCCTGGGCATCCCCACCCCAGTGTCCTGCGGGGCAGGGGGTTCCCCAGGCCCTGCCTGCCTGGTGCAGCGGGGTGCTGGCACTGCCCCGTGCCAGGCACGTGTCAGGGGTGGTGCTTTGCACCCCTCCTCCGCTCCCCCTGCGCTACATGGGACCCGGCGGGTTTCCAGGGAGGCACTGGGGCCAGCAGGCAGTGACATTTGTTTTGTCACTTATGCTGTCGTCACCAAAAAACCCTAAAAAATATCTGCCTGGAGGGGCGAGCTGGGCCCGGTGACATTCGCTTCATCTCACAGCAGCGAATGCATCCGGCAGCGTCCCCGGGAGCCGCGCGCTCCGCCGGGACAAACGAGCTCCGTGCTGCCAGCAGTGTCCGCTGCTGGGTCCAGCTGGGCACAGGCAGGACCTTCCCGGGGGTCAGGGACACCCCGTGCTGCAGCAGCCCCAGGAGGTGTGGCTCTGCTCACATTTTGTTCATTTTGTGACATTCATTGCTCAATACGTTTGCAGTGTTCCTTACCTTGTAGAGATTGAGTCAAAAACCAGCGCCTGAGGAACTGCCTCTATTAAACTGATGTTCATTAGAGTTGACTTGGTGCTACCTCATTAGGCTGCTGTAATTGAAGGAGTTAATTGATTATCAATAGTTTGAGTTCCCTCTCCTCGTGCCCACAAGGCCCTGCTGGGTGTTCTTCGGGGGCCAGCATTCATCATGAGGCTGGGACGTGCCTCACTGCTGGCAGTCTCAGCTCGGGCTGCTCCTGCGTCCCCGTCTCCGAGCTGTGCCCGTCGTGATGCCGGCAGCATTTTCTGTGTGGGTCCTTCTGCGTTCAGCTTATTCATCCACGTTTGGCACTCACTCGAAACTGTCTAAAATACTTCTGATGGCTCCCCTTTCCGTGGCTGTTCTTTAATGCATATGTATTCTATTTGGAGAGGCAGCGTGTGGGGGTTTGGTGACTCTCCCCTGGGTGTGAAAGCAAAGGCAGAGCCTCCGAAGCAGCTGCTCCCCGAGAGCTCCGTCCTGCAGTGCAGGGATGGGGGCACAGCCTGGGGGGCCCGGCGGGGGCTGCGTGGCCATGCTCGCACGCTGGTTCTCCTGAGCTTGGACTGACTCCCTCGCACAGACACGTGCTGCTGACTCAGTCACACCTCTGCTGTTTTTAGAGGCGGCCTTCTAACACCCTGCCTCGTTCAGCAGAAAGCAGGGAGATGCTGTGCTTCCCCCAGCCAGCCTGAAAACACATCCCCTGCACTCAGGAGCCACTCTTGGGCTGCTCGTCCTGGCCCTCGGCTGCTGGAAATGGGACAGGCGTGGGTTTTGGAGTGAGAAAGGTCTGTGCTCAGCCCTCCTGCCACAGACATCTCTGCCTCCTGCCCTGTCCTCCCCTCAGAGTTCACCCCCTGTAGCCCTCCTGCTGGGAGCAGTGCCCAGAGCATCCTCAGGTACCCTCAGGAGCTGCTGGTCCATTGCTGCACCCAGACATGGGTGACATGGACGTGGTGATGCTGCAGCAGGCAAGCTGGGAATGGATGAAAGGATCCTCTCCATACCTGCATCCTCACACCTCCACGAGGGCACAAGCAGGGCTCAGAAAGCCAGAGGATAGGGCTGCCACAGGCCATCTATCTGCTGCCAGATTTTTTTTAGGCAAATTTAGGCCTGCCCCAGCTCAGGGTCTGTGCGGCATCACAGGTGACAGCACAGACAGCAAGGTGGGAGGTAGACAAGCCAGGAGGAAACTGTTGCTCCCCAACTTCGTTAGCTTTAACTAACGAGCTGTTTATAGGAGTGACATGACACCTGCTTTCCTCTTTATAAATTCAATAATTTATGAAAGGTATTAAAGGCAAAACAGCCTCCCGGATAAAGCCTGTGATGCGTGTACGCTGGGTATTAGCCAGACGGGACAATGAGCTACACTTGAATAGCACACGAAGATATTTACCCTCTCCCTCTATAAATTATTAAGGGGCTTTTTTGCACGTAATTACATGAGCTTTTATGTTTCTCACTCCCTGCTTTTAATCCTTTTTGGAATGGTGCCAGTCACTTATAACAGGAGCTGAGCAAACAGCGAGTGCTGTGGCTGGGGTTGGGGTTGGGTTTGGGGTCGCTGCAGATGATGGGGATGCAGGAAGGGGCACGGCTGTGAGCCCATCCCTCCTGGCATGTGGCACACCCCGCAGGGAGGGACACAAATGGCCCCTGTGGGGCTGGGATGGGGTTTGGCCCCAGCATGAGGTGCTTTTCCTCTGCGTGGGTTTGGGGAGGTGGCTGTGGGAAAGTGCAGAGCAGGCTCCAGTGTTTTAAACACCCTCCAACTGTGCATGCAAATCAATTATATGCAGATGTAATTGGGCATGCAAATGTCACTAGGAGGCTGTTTACATGTGCAGTGTACATTAGGGGAGCACGTATGTGTGCAAAGGAACACTGAGGATATTAGTAATAATTACACCCTGAGAGTGTCCTGGTGCTGGGTCTGCTACTGCTGCTTCTCAGCTTGCCCTTCAGGGAGCAGAGCTCCCTCCTTACCGTGCCACATGCCAGACCCCCCTTCCCTGAGTGACGTGTTTGCTCCCTGGCCTGTGCCCAGCAGTGCAGCCCAGCTCCCCCCTGCTCCCCAGCATCGCTCCCTGGTATGGCTGCAGCCCTGCCCATCTCAGCCTGCCACACCAGACAGGGGACAAACTTATTTTGAACATGGAGATGAGGAGCCCATTTCATCCCCTTCAGGCACCCTGACCCCTTTCTCTTAGTTGCCAAGGATTTGTGAGTCAGCCCCAGCAGAATGATGCCCACATCACCTCCCCATCCTCCGTGCCTAGCACAGCCTTTGCTTTTTCAGTGTGGGCAATTGACAGGACTCTCCTGTCCTCCATACTCACAGCTCTCTCCAAGCCCTCTCTCCTTTGTGCCAAATTCTTTAATCATTGCTTTTTGTCCTGTTGTGCAGCTCCTATTCTTACACCAAGCTGTTAAAAAGCTGTCACTGTCATAAATTCCTTGTCCCAGAAATTATCTTTCATCTCCTGAACGTGGGCTACAATAGGCACTGAGGTGCTTGATATTATTAATACCTTCTATATATGTGTCAATGGGCTTAAGAACTTAATGGAGCCTTTTCCCTCAGCCCTTCACACCGCGTGTTTGGGCTGCTTGACAGAGCAGTCAAGCTATCAGTGCTTGACTCAGGCTGACATGAGGGCATGTGGCCCCTCTCCATTCCAGAATGTGTCACAGAAAAGCCTAATTTCCATGCCCAGAATTCCAGTGCGTCGGGGTGGTGACAGTGCCCTGGCAGAGACGTGGATGAGCTGAGCTGGGGCAGACCCTGTCTCAGCAGCTTACCTAATCTTCAGCAGCACTTGCTGAAGGAGCCTACAGAAAAGCTTTTTTCTCCTCTTTATCCCTGTTCTCCAGAGCTTCATGCAGGTCCTGTCATGGTTTGAGATGTGCAAGGCATGAGCACAGCATCTCCTACCCCTGACCTCGCTTTCAGTTGGACAGAGAGCTGGAGGTGAGTCCCGCCACGCACCTGCAGCCTCCAGCAAGTGAGGCTGTGGTGGGGACAGTGGAGGGATCCCCTCCACGGCCTCACAGCCCCAGCCCATGTCCAGGGGGACATTCTGTGGCTCCTGCCTCTCTGTCCCAAGTGAATGGCTGGTGGTCAAAGAATTTTTGGGTCATTCTGCTCCAAATCAATAAGCTGACCAGAGCAGGGAGCAGTACAAGACAGTACAGAGAGAAAGCATTATGATAATACTTGATAAGGATCCTCAGTTTCACTGAGGAGCAGCCATACAATGTGGAATTTGGATTCCCTCCAGCTGATAATGAGAAGCCACTGGACTGACTCAGCCTGCTGTGAGGAGGCATCAGCACACATCCAGATGGCCGTGGGGACGGGGGAGCAGGAATATCCTGCCTTGTCTCTTCATCCCACGCCCCCCACACACCCTGAAATGTCACCAGCCCCAAGGGAGAACGTGATCTGGGAGCATGTTGCTCCCTGACTGCATCCGCAGGGGCCCGGTGGAACAGCCATCCTCAGGAACAGGGGCTCCTCAGGAACAGGGGTTCATCAGGAACAGGGGCTCCTCAGGAACAGGGGCTCATCAGGAACAGGGGCTCATCAGGAACAGGGGCTCATCAGGAACAGGGGCCCCTCGGGAACAGGGATTCATCAGGAACAGGGGCTCCTCAAGAACAGGGGCTCATCAGGAACAGGGGCTCCTCAAGAACAGGGGCTCATCAGGAACAGGGGCTCCTCAAGAACAGGGGCTCATCAGGAACAGGGGCTCCTCAGGAACAGGGGCTCCTCAGGAACAGGGGTTCATCAGGAACAAGGGCTCCTCAGGAACAGGGGCCCTCAGGAACAGGGGTTCATTAGGAACAGGGGCTTCTCAGGAACAGGGGCCCTCAGGAATCCTGCTGCCAGCACTGCTGAGGAGGGCATTGTGTCCATGTCATGTGCAAGGCACGCACAGGACATCAGGGTGACCTTTCCTCCCTGTCCCAAGCAGCCAGGAGATGATGGTGCCTTCTGCAGGGACTGGTTAGGACCGGGCGGGATCAAGGAGCTGGTTGCTGGTCCAGCCCAGGGACGTGTGAGGTGCCCTCCTCTCCGGATGTGCAGGGGCAGAGCAGGGACAGCCCCTCCCCGTGCCTGCTGCCAGAGGGAGGAGGCTGGAGGGGCAGACAGCCGATCTGGCATTCCCAGCGCTGGCAGTACTTCAAGGTGTGGTACATCTTATCTCTGCCTGGCATTTGCATGTATTTTCTCAGCTCAGCTTGTTACGACAAAAGTGTGAAAATCTGAAAGAAAAGGAACGATAATAATAATGGGAGTAATTAAAATCCACCTCCCTCCTGCCAGCTCGGCCCTTTCTAGACCTATTGCAGCATTTCTGGACACGTGCACTAAACCAAAGGAGAGAGCAGGTCCCGAGCCTCTCCCCTGAGGGGCAGGTCTGTTCCCACTGCCCAGGTCCCTCAGCTGTGTGCAGGTGCTGCCTCTCCAGGAGGGAGCTGAGAGCAGGGATAAACTCCTGCCTCATGCCAGCAGAAGGGAACCATCTGCCACAGCCCCTTATCAGCCCAGGATGGCAGTGGCAAAGAGCTGGAGCATCTGGCTGAGGGACGAGCCCCCCCAGATGGACACCCAAATGTTCTTGCCATTCCCTGCAGGTTTTACAGAGGAACATGTTCAATGAGGGCGTGTGAGCCGAGCTGCTCTGCAGCATCCAGGGGCTGCACACAGGTCAGCACAGGGTAGGGGCACCTGGAGGGCTGGGGCGCTATGGGTCACTCTGTGCTGCAAAAAGGAGGTTGACCCAGTTGAGGGGTTGACCCCAAACAGCTGCAGTTGGTCTCTACAACATGGGGGAGGCCAGTAAAGGTGATGGGAGAGGGAAAAAAGGCATGTTAGCTGCAAAGCTGTCAGCTGCACATAGCTACGGGCTGTTAGTGGGGACAGGAGGGGATGGTGCTTCCAGTGAGGCTTGGCTGTGTGCTTCTGGCTGTCCGCAGCACATTGTCACCCATGCTACAACCTCAGGGACATTAACAGTAAGCTCACCAGTCATGACGGGTCAATAAATGTAGAAACATGGGAGCCTTTGGGGTTTCTGAGCAGGGGCCAATGCAGTTCCTCCAGCAGAGACCTGCAGGGTTCACTGCTGCCAGGATCTGCCTTTGCCCAAAGTGTCCTTGAGGCTGCTGGGGTGAGGAAGTGTTGCCCATGAAGTGGGCTGAGATTAGAGAGAAAAACCCAGCTGGCAGTGCTGCTTCTTGGGCAGGTTGGTTGCACTGGCTGCTCTTACACTCTGTGCTCTTACACAAGGCCCTCACTGTGGGCGAGGGCCTTGGGGCTCCAGCTGAGAGAGCAGCTCTTAGGTGATTGTTTTTTTCCTGCACTCTCCATCCTTCCCATCACCTCTCCCCACTGCTGGCCAAAATGCACAGTGTAGCTGTCAAAGCAAACCAGGGCTGTGCCTGGCTGCCATTCCTGGGGCACCCGTGCTGCCCTCACCTCCCTGCTGTCCTGGTCCCTCCACCAGGTCCAAAATCATGGAGCCATGGAATGGTTTGCATTGAAGAGGTCTCAAAGGTCCTCTAGTTCCAAACTCCTGCCATGAGCAGGGACACCTTCTGCTTAGACCAGGTTGCTCAGGGCCCCATCTAAGCTGGCTTTGGACACTTCCAGGGAAGGGAATCCCACGCTGAGGGTACACAAAAAGCAGGGTTTGCACAGGACAGTTCTGTAGCAGGGGTGTGCATGGATGCTGCTGCACACCCAGGGCCCTCCTCTGCTGCTCGGCTCGCTCCCAGGGCGGGGATGGCCGTCGGAGCCGAGGTGGGAAAGACGGTCTTGGAAGGCCCCCTGCTTCCAGGCAGTGCATAGCATCACTCTCACACGCCACCAATGCTGCGTGCATGGCGTACTTGCCGTGTCTTTGTGGAAGGGCCGAGGTGAAATTTCCCCCCTCACACACCAACAATTCCAGGAATTATTCCCGAGTGTCACTACTGAATACGCGGTGCCCTGCACTTTAGTAGGGCTTTAACGGGGAGGGCAGGAACGGAAACATTAGAAACGGCTCTTAGCCTTCTTTTGTCCTCTGTTTTGTTTTTTTTCCTGGCCGCATTCAGATTGCCGGCTTTGTCTGTGTTTGTGAAGTGCTATTAACGTCGAAGGCATTGCTGCCATAGCCGTAACAATAAGAGGCATCGATCCGCACTGAGTAAAGGTCTGGGGACCACTGAGAGCGGCCAGGCTGAGTTTCCTTGGTGGCAGGAGGAGAGCTCGTGCGCGAACACACGCGCTGTCACCCCGCTGTGTTTGTCGCCACGAGGATGCTGTGCCAGGCCCCCGCAGGGACGCACACCTGACGGGTACCCACCCTCCCAGGCGAGCCGGGGGCTGTGCCTGTGGGCAGGAGCGGAGAGCTGCAGTGATTCAGCTGGCGAGTTCACCGTGCCCACCCTTTGTTGATTCCTCCTCTGCTCAGAAGCTCGCCTGTGCCAAGCAGGAGGATAACGGGGCTCCAGGGAGGCAGCAGCCTCTGCCTGCGTGCCAGGAGGGGCTCGAGTTTCCTGGGGCTTGCTTTTAGCCCGCTGCCCGGACATGAGCTGGGGGTGGCCTGTCCTGTGCTCCATGGCAGGCTGGGGGAGGCCATCGCACAGAAAGGCCTGGGGCCAGCTCAAAAGCTCTCACTTGCTCAAAGAGCCGTTCAAGGGAAGGCTCATGGCGCCCAGTGAAGGGACTCGTGGCCCCAGCCGTGCTGCTGCCCTGGTGCCCCTGCCTTGGGTCCGCCTTGGCCGGCAGCCAGGGACAGCTGGGTAGAAACAGGACAGAGCAGGAAGCATCCCGGGAGAACCCAGCCCGGGGAAAGCAGGAGGGGAAAGTGCACGTTACGAGCAAAGTTTGTGTCCATTACTGCTGGAGAAACCAGCCTCAGCTGCGAGAGCCGGCGCTGGGCAAATCTAATGCTGCTGGATGAAGAGTGTCCATTATGGAAGGGGGGAAGCGGTGGGCAGTGCTGGGGAAGTCGTGCACTTAGTCCGGAATGAGAGGCCATCGGCTCAGCATGCGCCGGACCCTCCGAGGGGGCTTTGGGATCAGCTGGTCCCAGACCTGTCCTCGGAGGCGTCCCCTCGGCGCTTGCAACCCTTTCCCTCTTATGTGCCGGGGAGGGGGGACACTGTAAAGAGGAGCAGAGCGCAGGTAGCTGCTGTAGGACGGACCCTCCGGAATCCTCAGGGTAGCCCGGCTCCGTCTCCCGGCGGACGCGGGGAGGGCTGGGCACCGACGCGACGGTGACGGGCAGAGCTCCGCTGCTCCGTCCTCTGCGGGCAGCGAGGCTGCACCGGCGGGGCGGGGGCTGCGAGGGCCCCCATCCACCGAGCGGCCCCGGTTGGCGGGGGAGCCATCCCCGCTCCCCCCGCCCCGCAGCCCCGGGGACGCGCACCCCCCGCGCGGAGCGGGGGCGGCGGCGGGAGGAGGGAGGGCGCGGGACTGGGGGCGGCCCGGCCCCGGGAGCGCCGCCGCCGCCGCTCCGTGTGCTGTCGCTGCGGAGAGGGGGAGCTGCGCTACTGCAGGTGGAGGTTTGGCGGGGGGGCCGGGGGAGATGCCATTTCTGACCGAAGGAGATCGCCGGCGAGGATGAGATGCGGGTAAGCGGGACCGGCGACCGGAGCGGGGCACGGGGCTGGCGGGACCGGCGGGCTGGGGGCTCCGTGGCCCCGGGGCCGGAGCCGCGGCGGTGCGGAGGGCGCGGGGCTGGGAACTTGCTGCGAGCCCCGGGGGTGCGGGGAGCCGAGTGCTCCGGGAGCTGCCGCCCTCCAGCCCCGCCGGTGCGGATGCTGCCGCCTCCTCGCCCCGCTCTGCCCGGGCGCTCCCCTCTGCCCATCTCCTCCCGCACCGTTCCCGCAGCCTCGGCGCAGCCCCTGCGGGAGCTACGAACCAGGCGGGGTCGGGGTTCGGGGCTGGGGCTCGGCGGGACTGAGGCTGTATCCTGATGGGGAGTATCCTGCTCCTCTCCCGGTAGCTCCCGGGTGAATTGGCCGGCCTGGAGCAGATGCCTCGTTCAGGTAGGGAACGGACAGTCTGGACAGCGCTGCCCTCCGGGACTGGCAGGGGAGCAGGGATCAGCCTCAAGCTGGCTATGCCCATCTCCTGCCCAGCAAGGGTTAACTCGAGAGGAGGAATTGTTCCTCTGCCCATCCCCAAAGCAGAGGCATTAAGGGTTAAAGACGGGCAGGGAGAGCTCTCCAGCCCTGAGATTGGAGACAGGAGTCATGGGGAAGGGGGATTTTTCAGGGCAGGAGTTCACCTCTCTGTCACCAGCCCCCCAGCCTGGAGATAGGTGAGTCGGGGACGTGGGGAGCTAATGCCCGGTGGGGTGATTCCTCAGGCTCCGGGAGGGCTCGGGGGGCTCGGAAGGGTCCCCCTTCCTGGGCTCAGCTCCACACCCCGGAGCCAGGAGCCAACCCGGAGAACTGGAGGTGCTGGGCCAGGGTCAGGCTGTCGGTGCGGGCTCTGCCCTCGGTTTGTGTCTGGCAGAAAAAAGAAGTGGTTAATGTTAAAGGAGCTCCTCAGGGCAGTGGGGATTGCGGGGATGCCCAGGAGCCTGCTTGGCAGAAGGGCTCTGGGAGCCCTCGCGGGCGGTGCCGGTGCTTGTTGCTCTCCGTTACCGTGTGTAGGTTATTGGATTTTTCACCTTGCGCCTTGGATGTATAAATAGCCCAAGTGATGGGTAGAGGCACGACTCGATCCAGGTGCTGGAGATGCCACCTCCGAGAAGGAATGGGAGCGTTGGTGCCGCGAAAGGGATTTGCACGAGGAGGGAGGGAGGGACAGAGGGCGAGCGTGGGCACTGCTGGGATCGGGTGTGCTCGGGCTGGTTGGCGTCGCCCAGGCTCTGCTGCCTCTCCCTGCCTGTCCGTGCCCCAGCTGCCGCCCCAGCGATCGCCATCCGCGCTTTTTCCCAGCAAACGCCTTCTCCAGCGAGCGACTGTCGCCGCTGGCCGGCAGCAGGGGATCGGTGTGACAGCCCTCGGCTCGCGGGGGGAAGTTCAGGCATTCCCAGGAAGAGCCCCACTCTATGGATCTCCCTCCATCTCCCGTTCCTCTGCACCACCTCCCAGAGCCCGGCTGTGGCTCTGCGATGATACCCCTTCCACAGCCCCATCCCAGCCCTCCTGCCAGCCTTAACCCTCTCCTCACTGCTCTGCACCTTGCAGCAGCCCTGACCTGACCTTCACGCATGCAGGAGACGGCACTGGAGCAGCAGTGGGGCTGTGCTCCGGCCATCTCCTCCAGCACGGGGGCTGCACGGACCAACAGGACTGCCCAGCCCATCCCCACCCAAAGGAGCTATCCCAGCCCCCATCCCAGCCCATCCCCACCCAAAGGAGCTATCCCAGCCCCTATCCCAGCCCATCCCCACCCAAAGGAGCTATCCCAGCCCCTATCCCAGCCCCTATCCCAGACCCTATCCCAGCCCCTATCCCAGCCCCTATCCCAGCCCATCCCTACCTCACAGCAGCCCATCTCCACCCCATGACAGCTGCCCCAGCCCACTGGCACCTTACAGCTGCTGTCCCAGCCTGTCCCCACCCCACAGCACCTATCCCAGCCCTTCCCCACCCCAACACCAGCTATCGCAGCCAGCATCACTGCCCAAACCTTTCTTCCCCCTGCTTCTTCCCTGTCCTTCCCCTGCTCCAAGAGCATGCTGTGTCCCTGTCCTGGACCTCTGGCAGGTCCGATGGCCAGAGCACTGTGCCTGTCCCAGGTGCCAGGAGCAGGGCCAGCTCGGTAGGAGGACGTGGCTGGGTTGGCTGTGCCTTCTCACCTGCTGCTCCTTGCTCCCTCCTGGATCCCGTTGGCACAGCTGCTGAATGCCGTGGAGGAGAGGGGGCCTCTGGAGCTCTCCTGAAGGGCAAGGCCAAGAGGGAGATGTGCCCCTGGGCTGAAGCCTCCATATCTTCCCACAGAGAGTTTTCCCTGCAGCACCTGCCTGCTCCAGGGCTCAGGCAGCCCCAGCTCTGACTGGGTCTCGTGGAATGGGCAGGAGGTGACTGGAGGAGACAGTGGAGCTGCTTTTACAGCTCCTGGGGAAGCATCAGGTTTTCCAGGCCTTCTTGGGGACAGATTAATTACTCAACAAATGGCTGTACCATTATAACACCGTACTGTGCTGCAGTTACTCTACACCTGTAATGTAATTATTGTGTGATACCTCTAATTACCACTGTTTCCTGGAAGGTTAACAGCATCACTGAAGGACTTCTGTTTCCTTTAGTGTCCTGTTTCACAGAGCCACAGTAGCACTGCTGAAGTTAGTGCTGCTCCGTGTAAATGACAAGTATAAAATCCTCTGACTTGAGGCTTTAGTTCAGGGGTTGATAAATCACTTTATAATAACACCACAATTATAGTGTGATTACAGTTGTATTATAAAACACAACACAGCCTGCTGGGGCTCAGTGAGGTATGTTGGATGACCACTGGGTGCTGCTGTTTGGTGGGATCCTGTCCTTGGAGGCAGAGTTGGCAGTGGGCACATCTCTGTGAACATTTGGGTGGAAAACACAATTCACAGCTTGGCCAGGATGGATGTTTGGTCTCTCCAACACACCCAGTGCACTGAGTCAGCAGCTCTCCTTTGTTCTCTGCTGAGCCTTGAGCAGGGTTCAAGCAGAAATGGCTTTTGGTGGGAAAAGAGCCAGAAGAGCTTTTCAGGTAGCAGGGATGGCTGGGATGAGAGCGAAAAGGGCTCCAAATGCTTAACTCAAATCAAACAACCAAGAAAAACAAAGGGAGAAAGAATCGGAAGGCCATGACCTCAATTTTCTTCTTAGTCAATTTTTTTCCACTTTCTTTCCATCCAGGAGAGTAAAACTGGGAGCTTTTGGCAGGGAATGGCTGTGGGGAGAGGCTCTGTGCCTCTGCACCCTGTGACATGCCAGGGGACATGGCTTACTCACAGCCAGTGCTGGTGGCTCTTTGAACCTGCTGCCTGTTGGGCGGTGCCAGGGGTGTCTGGGGATGGGGCTTATTTGGGGAAGGGGACAAACACCAGCCACAGTCCCCCCTTGCCAGTGCTTCCCCAGCCCCCAGGCACTGTCAGCAGCACGGTGTGGCCTCTGTCCCCTTGTCACCAGGGGAAGGCTGGGTCGCACAGAGGTGTCTGTGTCTGAGCAGTGTTAATTGTCAGCTTGACCTGGGCAATTGAATAAATGCTGATAAATGTCACCGAGGGTGACATCATCATCTCCCCTTCAGCCCAGGCAGGGAGTGTGTGGCTCAGGAAGGGGGAACAGTGGGGGGAGTGCCCAGCCTTGAGCAGAGACCCCAAGCATTGTGCTGGGGTGAATCCTGGGTGATTCCCACCTTCAGGAGCAGCAGTCAGGAATGGCCAGTGGGACCTCTCTGGGCCTGCACGGGATGCATGGAGTGTATTGGTGCAGCATGGCCGTGTTGGGGGAGCCCTGCCATGAGCCCCACCAGCGGCTCACTCCTCCCTCTGACCTCACCAACATCTTGGCCACCATCCCTTGCCCCTCCCAGACCCGTGCCCCATGCAGACAGCATCTCCTACCTGAGGAAGGATCAGGCAGGGCAGCAGGTCAGTGTCCCTTGTCAGAGGGGCTGGGGAGCTTGGCTTTGTTTTGCTCATGCTCATGGTGAAGCACAGACATGGTTCTGTTTAACCATCCTGATGGTTTTTCTCATAATTTTATTCTCGTGTCAGTGCTGGTCAGTGCCTTGGCACCCTGCAGTGGATGTGTGTACAATGAGCATTCCTCTCCTGGGCTCCACAGGAGTGTCCTGGCAGAGGCTTCAGTGGGCAGTGGGCTTTTCCCTCTGAAGCACTCGTGTCCTCTGTCTCAGGGCTGTGGTCATTGTCCTGAGGTGGGGACAGTCCTTGGGTGAGCTGCAGGGTCCCCACAGGGAGCAGGGACAGAGTGAGGAGGTGCAGGACTGGGCTGTGCCTTCCAGGACATGATTCCTGTGGTCCAGCATTGTCCAAGGGATGCTCCAAATAGCAAAATGCCTGTGGCTGCCATCAGACGGGGCTGAGCTCTGCTCTGGGGGTCAGGCTGGTCATGGCTCCCTGGGGGATGTGCCCCTGAGCACCCAGCCCTGCCCCTGGGGGTGTAAGGTTCCTGATGCAGCCCAGCCCCTGCCACCCCACACAGCCCTGACTTCCCTGGCAGCCTTCCCCTCCCCACCCTATATTGCTCTTAGTTATATCAGTAGGACCCACAATTACTCTTTTTTTTGTCATTTCCATTCTGTTTCTTCATCAGAATGCAAAACATTAAATATCGCTCTGGTAATTATGGTTAATTTCATAACCTGCACCTTAATTGGATTGGTCTCTGATGGGGAATACTCGTAGGAGGGAGAAGCAGAAATATTTTGACGTGATCTATTCTTTCAGCTCTTTGTTTGGATTTGAGATGTCGAGTATGAAATGGGAAACAACCAATTTAGACCTCAGAGGCAACCTGGGGGTGGTGAGCAAAGCCTGAGCATTCCAGAGATACTTCTCACCCTCCAGCAGCCAAACCTCTCCCCCCCGTACCCAAACCCAGCCTTTCCGCACCCCTCCTTTGGATTGGGAATAGTCAGAGAGCCAGATCCATCTGGTCTACCCAAAATGTGAGCCTGAGGAGCCGGGGAGGCATCGCAGTAAGCGCTGGCCTGGAGCCTTGTTCTGCTGGCCAGTGCTTTGTGTGCTCCAGCACAGAGCAAGGCACGGCCCTCCACAGGCTCCCCGTGGGTCTGGGGACCTTAGGGATGTGGGGGACACCCACAGGGACACGTCTTTTCCGCTGGGAATTGGGCAGGCAGCTGTCCATGGACATCCAGGGGCTGCAGAGGGACACCAGTCCCCTTGTGCCATGGTGGGCTGGGTGATCTCAGTGCTGCTGCCCAGCACAGGCAGCCCTGGGGCCCCAGGGCTTGTCTGGGGCTGTGCCATGGGTGGCATCTCCCTGCTGCCACTTTGGGCCTGAGCTACGGCTCGCTCCGGGAGCCGCAGAATTGCGCTGCCATTAGGTGCTGCCATTAAACTGATTTGTGCTCAGCCTGTTTATCCTCCTCAATGGGAAACGGCACCGGAGCGGCAGCGAAATGGAAACCCTGGCCTCGCATTTCCGATTGCATTCCCATGCTCTGGATTTCCCCCTGATTACTTTTGTTCTCACGTACAGCCCAGAGCGCAGGCTCCGTGTCATTATCCACAGTGCTGGGAGAGGAAAAAGGGCAGAAAGCATTGCTTTCAGCTCAGGCAAAACAGCAAACCCACCCCACAGCTGCCTTCTTTTGAGGGCCGTGGGGAGCCGCTCCAGCCCCATGGTGGGTCCCTCTTTTCTTGCTATGCCCACGGGCTCAGTATGTGCTGGAAAGGCTGAGGAATGGCATGGCTGAGCCTGCCATGTGCTGACACTGACACCCCTTGTCATGGGCAATGGAACAACTGTGCCTTGCACAGCCCCGTACCTGCCGAGGATTTCCATCAGCCCAAACCCTGTCCAGGCCACATCCTGCAGCACCTTCCTTGCTGCAGGATTTGGGCTCAGAAGGGCTGGGAGCCCCTCGCCTGCTCTGCCTGGCTGTGTGGGTTCAGCTGGATGCAGGACGGGCAGGCTCAGCCGCGGCTCGGCACAGTTTGTTTTTATCTAATCCATTTTATTGTTGAATGAAACAATAACAGCAAATACAGGCCCTGAAGACAAGCCATAAATAATGCAAAAATCAAACAAGTGAGAAAGGGGGAAAGAAAAAGGAATTATACATGTAAAACCAGCCCAGAGAAAACCAGGCTGGGAAGAGGAATCTTCCCTCTGCACTTGCTATTGCTCATGCTTTCTTTGCCTCCCTTTTTTCTCCATTTCTCTCTCTCTGGAATTTCCTGCGGCACCAAATTTGTGATTATGTGAACAAAACTTAATAATAAATGGGAGGGGGGGAGAGAGAGAGATCTGGCTTGCGGGAAGGAGTCGGGAAATGAGGTGGATGGAGTGAACTGGGGCTTCCATCTCTCAGTGCCTGGAAGGACGGCCGTGCTGCTGGCACCCTGCTCTGCCCCCTGTCCCTGTGGGCAGTGCAGCAGGGACAGCTCTGCTGATGCCACCGGTGCTCATGGAGCCCTGGCAGCTCGGCACACACAGTCCCTTGACCCTTGCCACTTGTCTCACTGGTGGGTGATCCCAGAGCCAGCTCTGCCGGGCTGGGCTGCACTTGGCTTCTCCCAAAGGTTTCCCAGGCCACTTATTTTAGGCAGCAGTATAAAAATACCAGGGCTGGTCCTAAAGGGGGGTAAATCAGCAGGTTTCCCTGAGGTCAGCAAAGCTGACTGCTTTATGTCCTATGTCCTTTGAAGTTCTCTTGCCACTATCCCAAAGGTTTCCAGAGGAAAGGAGCAGCCCTTGTACTTTTTTTTGGTATCCTGTGCTGGTTGTAGGGGGATTCAAGGGATGTGCCCTGGGAACCAAAGTGATGCTGTAAGTACAGTCTTAGCTTAAATTAAATGTAAGGAATATGACTGGTCCCTGGACCTGCTGTTCCCCAACTCTTGGGACTTTGACCTGGGGTTTCAACCTTTGAGCAGTGGCAGGGATACAGTAGGGACCCAGTGGTTTGGAGTGGTGGCATTTAGAGGGGGTCACATCCCAAAGCCTCAGTGCTGTTCTCTATGGCCCTTGGGACCAGGGTGTTGGGCTGGTTTGGCATTTGCTGTCCTGAGGCAGCCCTGGGTAAATGAGGGCAGGAGGCACTGGTGGGGCTCCCCCAGCTCTGCCTGCTAGCCCTGGATTTCTGCTGCTGGTGCCCCAGCCCTTCTGTGGGCACTGAGCAGAGCTCCAGGGAGCTGCAGAGCCATGGGATCCCTTTTGGTAGCTGCAGGGGATCGGGTGTTCCCAGGCAGGGAGCAGCTCGGGTGTGGTTTGTGGCTGGCGAGCAGCCGTGTCTCAGCCTGGCAGAGCTGTGTCCTCCTCGCTGCAGGGGCACTGCCCATGGCACAGGCTGGAGCCTGGGTCTGGGGGTGCAGGAAGCCCCTGTGCCCAGCCCAGCCCTCAAGGCCAGCCCACACAGCGATGCCATCTGCTCCTGGGCAGGACGAGAGGCGCTCTGGCAGCGGGGTGACTTTGTTGCAGCTGCTTTTGTGCCACGTCAGGCCCTGTCCTGCCCTGCACGTGGGGCTGGCTCAGGCTCCGTGCAGCTGGGCTCTGGCTGATTCAGCAGCCCTGGCCGTGTGCTGAGCCACACGGGGCTGCCTGCAGGGCTGTGCCCATCCTCCAGCCCCAGCACTGCCACCCCGGGCAGGGCGGTTCAGGGCAGCTCAGGGAAGCACAGAAGGCATTTGGGCCATGGGCACGTCACAGGGGATGCCTTTGCAATGTCATTGTGACCCTGGCACACTCCTTGGACTTTCTTTCGCCTCTTCAGGGCAAGTGTTTCTATTGCCCTGAGAAGAGCCTGGGGTTTTTCCATCCCCCTCTCCCAAGTACAGACAGGGAAAAAGAACCATCTAAGGAGACCCTCATGCTACAGTGGAGCCTCCTGTACACAGAGCCCACTGATCAGAGTGCCAGGTGAGCTGCCTGCCTTCAGTGAGCACTTAAAACATGCTGGTGACCCAGCCCTTATCCACAGAGGTAGCAATCCCAAGGATACTTGCCAAAATAAAGGAAGAAGGAGAATCCCCATTGAAATGGTGCAGGTCCTTCCCAGTGCCCACCAGCCTCCAGCCATCTCTTCCTGACCCAGCCTAGAAGTCTCCAGCCAACCCCTGGGAGCTGTTCCCTTGGCAAACACAACTCCCCTGCTCTCTGGCTCACATAAACAATAAAAAAGCCTTCTCCAGGCTCACCTGACCTAGGCAGCACTGAAGCACCAGTTCAGGCAGTGGCAGCAGTGACCAGTCCATGTCCCAGCCACCTCCTCCCATGGCTGGCCCTAAGCCCCAGCCCCATTCTGCACTGCACCCTCACCCCCCTTGTTTGTCTTGTGCTGGCTCAGGGCTTTACACCCCCTGACATCCACAGCTGCCTTTGCAATTACTTATTGATCCCTTGTCAGGATGTTTTCTCTGCTGATGGGGCGCTGAGGCATGTGCAGCCAGAGAGAGAAAAGGTGCTCAAAACGAAGGAGCACAGGTAGGAGGAGGGTGAGGAGCTCATGCACAAATGTGATCGCAGCAAGAAACAGCCTCAGCAAAAACTGCCCTGAGCTTCAGCATCCTGCAGAGACAGCCAGGATCTCCTTCCCACCATCCTGCTCCAATAACCCGCCTGAAAGCCACTCTCCAGGCTGGCTCTGGGCCACTGCTGGCTGTCCCTCCACTGTACATAGCTGTCCCTGCATGGGGTCAAGTAGATCCACAGCCCAGGTTTAAACCAGTAGACAGCTGGGCCAAAGCCTCCCCTTACCAGCATTCCAGCCCCTCAGCCCATGTTAGAGCTCTTCTCCTCCCCTGGGCATCTCTGGTTTTTTTTCTCTTCTTGCTCTCTGGCTTGGTGCTTTCCTGACTGACTGCAGTGCTGGGGACACCACGTTTTGGGTGGCAGAGCCTGTTTCCATGAGGAAAAGCCCTTGCAGGGGGCTCCTGTGGGCCAGCCATGGCTGAAATCTGGTGCCAGCCGGGCGGTGTCAGTGCCGGAAGGGGATTTGCATCTTCAATACTTCTTCGTGCTCTTTTACAGCTCCAGAGCAGCTGCCAGAGCAGATCAGGTTGCCTCACACCTATTCCAGGCTCCCACCTCGGCGCTGCTGAAAGCAGATACTCCAGGAGGCTGAGCAAGAGCTCCAGCTGGAGAGCTGTGCCTTCCTGTGGGAAGGGGAGCGGCGACCCCAGCAGCTGCTGGCTGCTGGGCTGGGGGTGGCCACTCCTCTGACCTGCCTTGGCTCACTGCCCTGCACAACTTGCTCTTGTGTCCCCACCAACCTTGAGGGGTCCTTCTCATCTTCTGCCTGTTTCTCCCCCATTCTTTCACCCTCCTGTGCTCTCCTGGATGATTTTGGGCCAGACCAGGACACAGGGAAGCCCTCTAACTTTTTGTTAGCAGCCCATCCATTAATGAAGGTTCAGAGGAGTGTGGTGGCAGTCTCCTTGTGCTGTGCCACCCTGGTTGTGTCCACCAGCCAGCCTCAGAAAGCACTTTATGTTCTCCCTCTTTAATTTCTTCTTCCCCATGTGAAGCATGGTGATTTCAGAAGGGAAACCACCTCCTCTGCCTGATGCCCATCCTTGAGCAGGGGGAGAAGGGTGGTTACTGCCAATGCCTGCACTCTGGGACTGGGTGGGAAAAGAGGAGGAAGAGGGAGCAGATGGGGTGGAGAAGAGGGAGAGACAAAGCAAAAGAGCCCACAAATGCGTGCTGGACACAGGGGAAATGATGAGAGGAGGAAATGGGCACAAACGTGTTTGGCAAACTAAAGCTGCTCCCTTTGTTTTGCTGCTTTGCAGATAGTTACAGAAACAGTGCAGAGACAGGGGTCTGGATAAGAAACTCCTCTAGCAGCAGGAAAGGTTGTTAAATATTTATTTGTGAACCTGGAGCCTTTGTCTCTAAAATGTAGTGAAGTTCAATAACATTTGATTTAGCTGGAGCAGCTTAGAGAAGACAGGAGCAAGGACTCGGGGAGCCGTGTCTCGTTGGCTTTGTAGGAATCCATCCTGGCAGAGAAGGGGTGAGCCCATGGCTGAACCCCCCCACTGCAGCCCAGTGAGGATGCCCAGCACTGCTGAGTCCAGCTCACTCCTGTGCACAGCTGGGAGCAGCAGGTTGGCTCCTGCAGGGGCAGGGGGGGGACACTGTGCCCCCAGAGCACTGTGGGCCCCCCTCCCTGCTGGGCTATGGCTGGCTTTGTCCTAAATTGCCTGTTGTGCTCGATGCTCTCAGAAGCATCTGGTTCAAGGGTGAACATCTCCCGCCCTGTAATTTATGGCTGCCAGGTGGGCTTAGAGCTGACTCGGGCATTTTTGCCTCCTGCTCTCTCCCTGTCAGCACAGCAGATCGCTCCCTGCTCGGTGGGGTGGGGAGCAGGGGACAGCCCAGGGACAGCGGTGACAGTGGTGGGCATGGCCAGGTGGCTGCCCACGCCTTGGGGCATCCTCAGGAGCACACTCAGGGGCAGAGCCTGGGCTCCCTTTTGAGTCATCACCCAAGTTTGGTTTTCTGGGGCTGTTCCTCGCACCCCAGGGCAGCCTGTGCCTGTCACACTGGAGCAAACCCCACGCACGTCAGTGCTTCAGTCTGGCCCCAGGCTGCATTTCCAGGCACAGAAAGGCATCTTTCCTCCCAGCGCTGAGCCCAGGCAGACTCTGGGCAGGTCCTGCTGTATTCAGCACCAAGGCAGCTCTGGTGTGTCCATCTGTGCCTCCCGGGCCGAGGCCGGGCCCTTCCCGCGGGAGGGGACTGTACCCAGAGCCCTCAGCCCTGGGCAGCAGGTGCTCAGGACAGGGGTCAGTGGCTGCCATGGCTCTGAGCATGAGTTTTGCTTTGGCTTGCACTGGGTTTGCTTGTTGCCTGAAGGCAGCGAGTCTGGCAGCTGCTGCTTTTTTTGTCGATTTTTTTTGTGACCGAGGAAGGAGAACCTTGGCTCGTGCCAAGGGCTGGGGCTCTCATGGGTTGGGCTGTGCATCACGGCCATGGCCCATCCTTTGCTCCTGCCTGGCAGCTCCTGCTGGGCCATGGCAAGCGTCCTGGAGGGGAGCTTGGGCATGTTTCAGGGTCTTCCTCAGAGTAAATCTCCTGCTTTTTGTGTTGATTTTTTTGTGACCGAGGAAGGAGAACCTTGGCTCGTGCCAAGGGCTGGGGCTCTCATGGGTTGGGCTGTGCATCACGGCCATGGCCCGATCCTTTGCTCCTGCCTGGCAGCTCCTGCTGGGCCATGGCAAGCGTCCTGGAGGGGAGCTTGGGCATGTTTCAGGGTCTTCCTCAGAGTAAATCTGGGAGGGCTTTGTGGAAAGCCCTTCCTGCAGGTAGCAGTTGTGCA
Organism: Passer montanus; assembly: GCF_014805655.1. NCBI lineage: Eukaryota > Metazoa > Chordata > Aves > Passeriformes > Passeridae > Passer > Passer montanus. The sequence continues at coordinate 479,831 of NW_024357725.1, forward strand.
GGGGCTGTAAAGCCAGTGTTGTCCCACAGCTCACACAAAAATCCCAGTTTGAGTCGTTTTTAGAAGGGCATCTCTTAATATCCACATCACCTTGAGGCACAACTATTTCTCTCCGAATCAGGCAGAGGTAAATGGGAGCCAGAAGTGATTTAAAGCTCATCTTAGCTCAGAATTTTCCAGCTTATTTATTGTCTTTCTCCCAAAGCTCTTCTGTGACTCTGGCTATTAAGATTACGGATGTTTTTGTCAGGGATTGTATTTATCACGGATTTAAATTTAGCTGAGAACTAATAACATGTGAGGTGTGTCTAGACTTTAATTCTGGGCTGTGCTCGTCGGTAACGCCGCACAGATTCTGCTTCATTCATCTCTGGCCTCTTTGCCGATGTTTTACTCACTGATACCGCCCAGCTCTGGCTGTGCCGGGGCTGCACTGGGCATGACAGCACTGGACAAGGTGCTCTGGAGGTGCTATCCCCTTCCTGCTGGTGGAGAGGCAGGAAATTGGTCTGCAGGATTCAGCTCTGCCCCCTCCCCATGCCCAGCAGGGACCAGAACAGAGCAGTACATGCAGGCAGAGTGGAGCTTTTGGCCCAGCACACAAACAAGGCTGGTGCCTGGCACTCTTAATGAGCTGAGTGTTTTCAGTCCTGCTATAATTAAGCCCCTCAGACTGTATTTTGTTTTGCATGCCGTGTTTTGCTGTCTTTGATGGCTTTCTCAGCACGGCTTTGAGGAGCAGGAATTGCTTTCTGAGAAAAAAGGCTGCAGGCGAGCCAGCGCTCAGTAACAAGCATGTGGTGGGAGAGCAGTGCCCAAGAGGCTCCTGGCCATGGCACTCGCTGGCAGCCCAGCCCACCCCAGGGCTGCAGCACCATCCTGGGGAACAAATCCATGTGGAACCTGGGCCATGCCAACCAGGGGGCCAGCCTGGCTCCAGTCCCACCCCACCCCAGTGGCGTGGCAGTGGTAGCAGCAGCCCCCTTGCATCTGTACTGCTGCCCAGCACCAGGGAGGTGATGACATGGAGATGATGGATTGTAAATACCCAGCAAATGACTCTTTGCAGCCTGGCTGGGGCCCAGGCATTCCCACTGGAAATGTTTCCACTGGACTGGGACATGCTGGCCCAGGGCCAGCAGGAGGGAGCTCAGCATCACGGCCAGGGGAGCTCGGCAGGGCCAGCTCCCATCCCTGCACCCCTTCATTTTGGGGTGATGTGTTCAGTGTGAGCCCCTTTGAGCAGCCCCACTGCAGAGGGAGCAGGGAAGGGGGTGGGGGTGGAAGAGGACAGTGAAATGGGAAGAAACCACAGAGGGTTCCTCTGGGAACATTCCAGGCTCTCACAGCCCATCACTGGCTGTGCCGAGGCTGGTGGTTTCCAAGATGGTGCTGGTGGACATTTTTATGGCCAGTCCATCATCTCCCATCCTTGTATCTTAGAAAGAAATTTTGAATATTTTTTTGGGAACAAAAGTGATCCTTGGGTCATATATCTGTATGAAATGATGAATATGAGCAGATGCAAGGGCAGGAATGTGCAGAACTTGTACCAGCCCCATAAATAGTGCTAGAGCAGGGAAAGTAATGGACAGGATATACGGTGATGGATACAACGGGAGCCAGTGGAAGTAATGGATTGGGTGTGTTTGGTGATAGCCATAAATAGCATTAGTGGGAGTAGTGCAGAGAGTAACATAACAATAGATATAAACAAGGGCTGGAATAGCTGGAGATCTAATATGCAATATTGATATGATTTGATTCCTCATAACAACCTGAACAAGGAAATAAATGCAACAAACCAGCGTGACAAGGAACATCCGCTTCTGCCGGGCGGGATGGCTTGGGGCTGGGGCACAAGCCAGACCATGAGCCCCAGGGAGGTCTCCCAGCCCTCCCCAGGGACATCAGCAGGAGGCTGGGTCTTTCCCAGCTGACATCAGGCAGCTCCCTTGTTATCCAGAGCCCCCCTGGACCTGAGTTGAGGTTACAGCTTGCTCTTGTAGGCAGTGTCTGCCCAGTTGCTGTTTCTGGGGTGCAATGGTTTGGGTCTCCCCTTGCAGGCTGGCATGGTGGGAGACAAGGAACTGGCCCTGGGGACACGCTGAGAGCAGCTGGGGCATGGGGGAGCACAGAAGGAGGGAGCTGGCTCCCATGAGCTGTCAGTGTTGCTCGCCCCAAGTGGGGCTCCCCCAGATGCTCCATCCTCTGCTCAGCTCCTCTGTTTGCAAAGCAGCCTTTATATTCAGGCTCCATCTACAGGGAACAGAATAATTTCAAGAGCTTAAAATAGGATGTAGATAGATGTGTTTCGTATTAAATTATTTTTTTAAGAAGCAGAGGAAGCTGTATGACACAGATTCCTCAAGGCCTTCCACTCAAAAGTCTATGCACGTTCAATCATCAAGTGGAAAGTCAGGGAGTGGGGAGGAGAGAGGGTCTTGAAGCCAAAGGGCTGCATTTCAGCTGGAAAATGAGACCCTCTGCTGTGCATCGGTGGTGCCTTTGCCTTACTGTCACCTCTGCCAGGACACCAAACCTCTTGCCTTGGCCGTGCCCGTTGTTTGCTCACGTGCCCCTTGCTCTTTCTCCCGCTGTTGCCTGCAGGTGAGAGATAGGATGGTAGCTGGGGAGGCGAGTATGCGCAGCCCAATCCTGGCCTGCTGGCAGCCGATTCTCCTGCTGATGCTGGGATCCATCCTGTCCGGCTCCGCCACGGGCTGCCCGCCGCGCTGCGAGTGCTCTGCCCAGGAGCGCGCCGTCCTGTGCCACCGCAAGCGGTTCATGGTCGTGCCAGAGGGGATCCCCACCGAGACCAGGCTGCTGGACTTGGGCAAGAACCGCATCAAGACGCTCAACCAGGATGAATTTGCCAACTACCCTCACCTGGAGGAGCTGGAGCTAAATGAGAACATTATCAGTGCCATTGAACCTGGGGCTTTCAACAACCTCTTCAACCTCAGGACGCTGGGGCTCAGGAGTAACAGACTCAAGCTGATCCCTTTGGGGGTGTTTACTGGACTCAGCAACCTTACCAAGCTAGACATTAGTGAGAATAAAATTGTGATCCTCCTAGATTACATGTTCCAGGACTTGTACAACCTGAAGTCTTTGGAGGTGGGTGACAACGATCTTGTCTACATCTCCCACCGGGCCTTCAGCGGCCTCAACAGCCTGGAGCAGCTGACCCTGGAGAAATGCAACCTGACCTCCATCCCCACGGAGGCCCTGTCTCACCTTCACGGCTTGATCGTGCTGCGGCTGCGCCATCTGAACATCAACACCATCCGGGATTACTCATTCAAGAGGCTGTACCGGCTCAAGGTCCTCGAGATCTCACACTGGCCCTACCTGGATACTATGACATCCAACTGCCTCTATGGGTTGAACCTGACCTCCTTGTCCATCACCCACTGCAACCTGACGTCCATCCCGTACGTGTCGGTGAGGCACTTGGTTTACCTCCGGTTCCTGAACCTGTCCTACAACCCCATCGTCACCATCGAGGGCTCAATGCTCCATGACCTGCTCAGGCTCCAGGAGATCCAGCTGGTGGGAGGGCAGCTCACCACGGTCGAGCCCTTCGCCTTCCGCGGCCTCAATTACCTGCGCATCCTGAACGTGTCAGGGAACCTGCTGACCACCCTGGAGGAGTCAGCTTTCCACTCGGTGGGCAACCTGGAGACGCTCATCCTCGACAACAACCCCTTAGCCTGCGACTGTCGGCTGCTCTGGGTTTTCCGGCGGCGATGGAGGTTGAACTTCAACAAGCAGCAGCCCACCTGCTCCACCCCCGAGTTCGTCCAGGGCAAGGAGTTCAAGGACTTCCCTGACGTCCTCCTGCCCAACTACTTCACCTGCCGCCGAGCACGAATACGGGACCGCAAACCTCAGCAGATCTTCGTGGACGAAGGCCACACGGTGCATTTTGTCTGCCGGGCAGATGGGGACCCGCCGCCCACCATCATGTGGCTCTCTCCCCGGAAGCACCTCATCTCTACCAAAACCAACGGGCGGCTCACTGTCTTCCCTGACGGCACGCTGGAGGTGCGCTACGCCCAGATCCAGGACAATGGCACCTACCTATGCATCGCCAGCAACGCGGGTGGCAACGACACCATGCTGGCCCACCTGCACGTGCGCAGCTACTCCCCAGACTGGCCCCACCAGCCCAACAAGACCTTCGCGTTCATCTCCAACCAGCCCAACGAGAGCGATGCCAACAGCACGCGCGCCACCGTGCCTTTCCCCTTTGACATCAAGACTCTCATCATCGCCACCACCATGGGCTTCATCTCCTTCCTGGGCGTCGTGCTCTTCTGTCTGGTGCTCCTCTTCCTCTGGAGCCGTGGGAAAGGCAACACCAAGCACAATATTGAAATCGAGTACGTGCCACGGAAGTCCGACGCGGGCATCAGCTCTGCCGACGCGCCGCGCAAGTTTAATATGAAAATGATTTAACCAGGCAACAATTTGCAAATAATAATGGTGTTGTTTTGTTTTGTTTTTTTAAAAAAAAGAACAAATGAACAAATAAAAAATAATTAACAAACATTGCTACAAACATACCGACCTCTCTCCTTCCACCGTGCCCTTTGCCCCTGACCAAACCCACTGCGCCCGCACTGTCACCACCTCCTCCTCCTCTTCTTTATACCAGGAAAACATTCAGCCGATGTCTTCAGGACTCCTGTGTTTGTAAGGACTTTGTCTGATGGACTCTGGTGTCAGATATAACTCTGAGAGGGGAAAAACAATGGGGGGGTGGGAAAAAGAAAGAAAAAAGAAATAAAATCAATAAAAAAGTTACAAACTTTCTTCTGTAACTTTGATTTCAATAATTATGGATTTTTATGAAAACTTGAAATAATAAAAAAACCCTATTTCCTATAGATAGTTGGAATGAAAAATTTTGACTTCTTGATCTGTCCAGTTCTGTACCTGGCAAGTGCTCACTTTCTTGCCTCAGAGGCACTGCCCAGATGCCTTGCCAAGAGCAGCCCCAGGCCAGGGCGAGTCTCCTGCTGACACCAAAGGCACCTCCCGCTGTGCCCTGTGTGGCACCAAGGCGGGTCTCTCTGTTTTTCCTGGTTGTATAGTCAGTTCCCCTGCCCATCCCCGAAGCCTGTGGAGCAGGGCTGTGGCACTGATGGCCGTAAGCAGTAGGAGCAGGGCTGTGCTTTCCTGCCCTCAGTGTGGGAGGAGGATGCAGAGCCCCATTGCTGGGGATCCTACTGCTCCTTACATGGGGAGAGGATCTTCTGCCAGCCTTTAGCAGTGCCAGGGTGTCTCCTCTCCTCTAGGGAACAAGCTGGCTCCTGTGCCCATGGGCAAGGATGTGACTCATCCATTGGCAGCACCCACTTGGGTGCCCCCAGGAACTGGTGCCTGGAGCAGCTCCAGCACTGCTCCCCACCTGCCTGTAGTTCAGGACCTGATCATGGCAGCCAGATGTTGCAGTGGCTGCTCCAAGTGTGGGGACACGAGGCTTGACTCCATTTTGCTCAGAAGGCTGATTTATTATGTTACATATTATACTAAAATAGGACATTAAAACTATACTAAAAGTATAGGGAGAGAAGAAAGATCAGAAGGCTACAAAGACGAATAGAATAGAATAGAATAGAATAGATAACAAAATCCTGTGACTGCTCACAGCCTTGGCACAGGTGGCTGTGATTGGTCACTAATTGAAAACAATCCACATGGACCAATGGAAGATGCACCTGTGGCATTCCACAGCAGCACACAGTTATTGTTTGCATTTCTTTCCTGAGGCTCTCAGCTCCTCAGGACAGGAAAAATCCTAGGAAAGGATTTTCCAAAAAATATCATAGCTACAGCCAGACTCTCAGTCAGGCACACCCAAGGGAATTCAGCTTCCAGGCTCACAGGAGACCTTGTCTAAAAATGAATTCCCTAGGTCTGTGGACACAGGCATAGGCTGAGGCAGAGAACAGCACAGGCTGTGACACACTGCCCTTGCCTAGCACCAGTGTGCCCATCACCACGGGGTCTGGTCACAGCAACATCCTGTCTTTCCTCTGCTCTGGGGCTTGGATCAGGTCTGGAAGGTCTGTGTTGCCTCTCAGCACCATGGCATGGGTTGGGTTGGGTTGAAAGAGACCTCAAGGACCATCTCATCTCCACAAGAAAAGAGGAGAGAAACAGGGGTTAAATTGGCCACTGGGCTCCCAGGGCTGGAAGCACAAAACATCCCTGCAAATGGTGTCACTGAAGGTTTTATAATCCTTACTGAATCAGCAGGTGCTTCCCAAACTTCCCAGCTGCCACCAAGAGGGCGGCACCACACTGACCCCCCTGGCCCACCCAGCCTCGGTGACACCTCATAGGCAGACGAGCCCAGATTTTCATTCTTGGTTTGTAAGGCACCTAAGGAGTCTCCAGGGATCAAAGTCACTACAAGATGGTAAAATGTAGGTGCCAGGAACCCCAAGAGGGGAAAGAATGGATTTGCTTTTCTTTCAGCAGTGTGCCATCCTAGAAGAGCCAACCTGAAGCATCTGTGCTGTGGGGAGGGGGAGTTTTTGCTGATTTCAGCTTTCTGTTCATCTTCAAACAAAACATTTCATGTTTCTTTCTCCACAGCAAGTTTCAGAAGCTTTGATTTGTTCTTTCCTCATCTCTAACACATCCTTCCTTTGTAACTTTGAAACCAATACATTTTTTAAAAGCCTTTGGCTTTGTTTTGCTTTTTAAAAGAGCCAAAGCAAAATGCTCTTTATGAGCTTCCCCTCCCACCAGTGTTTAACCAATATTTCCAGCAAGCTGAACACGAAACTGCCAACAGCAACACACAAACCCAAAGGTGAAGCTGAAGGCAGGCTCCAGAGACTGCAGAGCCTGCTCCAGGGGCTCAGAGCAGCACTCCCCTGGGACAGGCAGGGATGCACAAGGGTCTCTGCCCTCGGAGGATGATGCCAAGCCAAGTGGAGCCAAGCAAGAAAGAACTTCAGGCATCGAAAGCTCAGTCTGAGCCTGCATGCCAGGACTGACACAAACAACAGTGGCTCAGCAGAGAGGTGGAAGGGGGGTCTCCATGGCCCTGGTCAGCTACAGGCACTGGCCATCCAAAAGAGCTGCTTAATTGGCTCTAGTTATCACTTCTAATGCTGTAATGAAAAGAGTTAATGCAACACACATAGATTTAAAATGTACTAATAACCAACTCCAATGAGGAATTTGCAACACATTGAAGAGCAATCAAAGGGGGGAACCAAGTCTTTCACTGTCAAAAAAAGGTTTGGAGAAAAAAAAAAAAAAGGAAGAGAGCAAATTATTTCTTTTCCATAGAACATCTCAGGAATCTTCCCAGCCGAGCCCTGCCACAGAGCCCCACACCTGTCCCCACCCCACCACCTGTGCTGCCCAAAGCCCTCCTGGGGGAGGCCACACTGCTGCCCTAAATCCCAAGCTGCAGCTCAAATCCCTCATTAGTGAGTATGCCCAATGCTCTGTGGCACTGCCACACACTTTGTTACCCACACTGATTTTTTAATCTTCGATGCTTTGTGAACTACATCATTTTTTTCCAGTCGCCATGTGATTGAAGCAGATGGATGGAGCAGAAGAAAAGCATCTGAGTGGCCAGCAACTAAGCTCAGCCATTTTCATAGCTGGTAAAAACAAGGAAAAAAAACAAACCCAAGGAATAGACTATTTCTCTTCTTTGCTGAAATTTACAGCCTGTTTCTCTTGCAGTTTAATCAGGGGTGAGGAAGCAGAGGCTGGGTTCCAGCACTGCTCTTCAGGGAACCACGGCCCATGTGTCAGAGCCAGACAGCACTCTCCACTTGCTTCTTTTGAATCACAATACATACAAAGCACTTTATAAAACAGTCTAAAAGAGGGAGGAAAAAACCCCCAGGGAGTTGTGCTTAGGGCATGGAGGGCAAACGAGCCTTTCCTCCCCTGCTTCCCAGACTGGGAGTCCCATGGGGATCGGCATGACAGGCGGCGTGTGGGGCACAGCAGGGAGGAGGATGAGTTAAGCAGCACTTCCAGCCTGGGAGCATCACCCAGACCGGGCCCGTCCCTCCCCACCAGCTCCATGTGTTCCACTCCAGGGCCCGTGGCTGGCAGGCAGGGTCAGCTCTCCCCTCTGTCTCCAGGCAGGAGCAGGGTTATGAGGACCCTGCAGGGCACATTTACACCTACCCTGACCCTGCCAATCCATCCCTGTGCCTGCTCAGCTCCTCCACAGGGATCACCCACAGCATCTACAGGGGTAAGGGGGACCAGAGAACAGGGGTCAGGCTGGCCCTTCACCTTCCTGTGCCCACAGCCCCCAGCCCTGCCCACAGCCCCCAGCCCCCAGCCCTGCCTGCAGCCCCCAGCCCTGCCCACAGCCCCTCTGCTCTGCCTGCAGCCCCCAGCCCTGCCTGCAGCCCCCTGGCTCTCTGCCTGCTCTTGCTGCCTTCCCTTACTTCTATCAGGCCTTATCACACTTAATTTTACTCCTTCTCTCACTAACTGCCCTCTCTCTCTTATCTCAGCTTCAGAGCCAATATTTTACTCTCTCCCCTTTTCTTCCTTATCGCTTTCTTTTTTTTTTTTTTTAAATACTTTCTGCCTTCAGTGCTGCTCCCTCGCTCTCCTGCCATTTCTCTCTGTCAAGAGCTCTCCTGTCCCCCCCACGGCTGTGCTTCCTGCAGTCCCCTCTGCACTCAAGTTTCTCCCCCACATTTCTGCCTCCCTCCTCCCCTGGCAGGGTCTCATCCTGCTTCCACCACAGCGAGCAGCACACAGAGAGGTGGAGGGGGAAAAAAAAGGGCTTTGATTCCCTTTTCTCCTTTTCCCCTTCCCTCTCTTCCCCATCTCCTGCCTTGTCCCTCTTTTTCCATCTCCACATGGGCTCTCCAGCCCTGCCCAGCCAGTTTGCTGTGAGACAGGGCAGGGGCACTGCAGTGCAATCCCTGCTTCCAGGCTTTGCAGGACACAGCAGAGGAGAGGGATTTGAGGTGCAGGGCTCAAAGCCCCAGAGGAGATGGCTGGGGGAGCAGCCCTGTTTCCCCTCTCCCTGGCCCTGCCAAAGTACACACAGCTCCTCTAAGAAAAAGCCTCTTGCTTTCCCCTCTTTTTCCTGGATCTGTATCTGCATGCTTATGATAGATTTACTGTGATTCTATCAGTTTATGATTAAAACCCATAAATTTTACTAGGCCTTTTTCTTATTTTCCATAATCCTCAGGATTCAAGGCAATCAAATTTTAACTGGAAAGCATGGGCTGTGCTGTTAGTCCCAGTGTAATGGGGAACAGTTCATTTCTCAATCCACCCCCATTATTGGTGGTTCTGAAGAAATACTGTCCTGTGAAAGAGATTTTTCCTCAGTTCCCTTTAAAACAATGTCCTTACCTGAGAAAAGGATTAGAGTAACAACACAAACTGTGACTAAAACACAGTTTGCCCTTCCACCGTGGTTTGTTGCCATCCTGAGGTTTCCAAGCAGTTTCCCTGCAGATTTGGGTGGGTGCTGGGGTCTCAGGGTGAGCAGCCTGCAGTGAACAGGGTGGCAGGTATGGGTGCCTGTCAGCTGCTCTGTGTCAGCTTCTACCACCAGGCAGTGGGTAACTCCAGCCCCTCTGGAGATTTCATCATGTGCCTGTTACAATCCAGGTAATAAGACATTTCATTCAAATGAGCAAATTTATTCCAGTGGCACTTTAATAACAAAATCAATTAAACTACACTTCCCAGCAGGGCTTTATCATATGCTATAGCTGCAGCATATTGCCTGGATACACTAAATTCTCTCCCTGAAATAAAGTGCAAAGTTTAGAAGACAGATGACACCATTTGCAGCACTAGTAGAATAATACCCTAATAAATCTGTGGCCACCTGGGCACTTCAGAGTTGTCACACACTGCACTCAGTGGCCACTGGGAACTTCCCAATGACAGTGAGAGCTGGAATGAGCCCTTTGTGCTCCTGGGGCTCAGAGTGCAGGTGCAGGGAGCGTGGGCTCTGGAGCACAGCCCTGTGTCAGAGCAACGAGGCATCCACGCACACAGAGCAGCCAGAGGGAACGCCTACCTGGGAGCATTGTGGGCCTGGCTATCAGTGCAGGCCACCTTATCTGTGCTGGCTCTCTCTGAAAGAAGCAGCTCTGACCAGGAGAGCATCCAGCTGGAGACCAGGCTGGCCTCTCCCAGCAAAGCTCTTCGGTGTCACCCCAAGCTAGCAAAATGATGGGACAGTCAGGAATGGCTGCTGCTCGTGCAGGCAGCACCCTGGGAAAGGCAGCTGCCCAAGGAAGTGCCCATGTAAGGGGGCAGCTGCTGCCCTGCTGTGCTCCTCTCCATGCAGGATCCCACCCCTGAACCCTGCCCTGGGCTTTGTGGCTGCTCTGCCCCAGGCCATCTCTCCATCCCTCTCACTCCCTGCCCACCACTCGCACCCCCTCTGCTGCTCCATCACTGTTTCCCTGTCGTCACCCTGCCTGAAGAGATTATGGCTCTTCCCTCCTCCTCTCCATCCCTCTCACTCCCTGCCCACCTCCAGCACCCCCTCTGCTGCTCCATCACTGTTTCCCTGTCGTCACCCTGCCTGAAGAGATTATGGCTCTTCCCTCCTCCATCATCCTCCCAGCCCATCACCCACCAGCTCTCCAAACCCTGCCCTGCTCTCAGCCATGCCCATCTGCCAGTCAGCCATTTCCCACCAGCTCTCTTCTCCTCATCATCACTTCAGACTGTGCTTCCCAAGCCTATCAGTGTTCCCCAGCCTTGAGTGCTGCGAAACTAATTAGCTGGCTACAAAGACTGAGGAATAATTAGGGGCTGCTCGGGAAGCACAGAAGTAGGGCACCTCGCCTTAAATAAACGCTGTGCTCGCTGACGGCGCGCGGGCTTCGGGCACACGACTGCCGACTCGTGTCCCAGGCGTGCTCACCAGAGCTGCCCTGCCTCCATCTCACCCTTCAGGCAGGTGCTTTCTGGGTTTTTTGGCTCCTCCCCAGATCTCCACAGCTAGCCAGGCACAAAAGCAAGCAGGCAGCTTTCCTGGAGATGCTGGTGCTGCCTCCTCAGCAGTGCACCATCCCCATCTCTCTCTGGGGGAGAGCTAGAGCCAAGCATGGAAAACAGCAAGAAAAACATTTGCAAAATTTCTCTTTCAGTTGCCTCTACTGGGTAGAAGAGAGGCTAAAACAGTCTTTCCCCTGGGCAGCTCCACTGTGATGGGCAGGAGCCTGCCCTGCCCCATATTAGAGCCCCTACAGACCAGGGTGATACAAGAGGAGGATTTGGGGGCTGCACAGGTCCTTCTTCCTCACACACAGACCATGCTGGGGATTCCCCCCCTGAGCACAGGGAAGTCCCTGGTGACACACACCCTCCCTCCTGCCTCTACCAGGTAATGAGAGTTGAAGGCAGCCCAGACTGAGGTGTCCCTGACCTTCAGCATTCACTCATCTCCTGGCACTGTGAACCCTCCCTCCTCCAGTCATTGTCTGTGCCTGAGGAGCTACACACAGTTTTGGCACTTACTAATGATATTTAATAACAACCTGACACTCAGCCCCTGCATTTCACCCAGAGACCTGAGGAAGCCTGATAATATCCTCAGCCATTTGTGGAGGAGCACGGGAAGGTGCAGCAGGGCATGGGGAGACAAGCCCTGCTTTAAGCCCTCTGGAAGAGCCTCTCCAATTTCTGCTCCCTTTGAACTTGCTCAATGCAGGTTGAGCAGCCCCTGCTGCCCTCGAGGGCCTGTGCTGAGGAATGCTGGTGGCCAAAAGGACAAGTTGTCTCTCCTTAGGGACCAACCACCAAAGGACCTGATGGATGCTCTGGCACTTCACACAGAGCCACAACCCTTCCATCAGAGGTCTTATGGCCTCTTGGGTTTGGGTTGCTCTTCTTAGGGTTTTCTAGTGCCTCAGATCCCCAGCCAGAAGGGGCAAGGAAGGAGAAGTGGGAAGAGGGTTCTAACTTGGCAGCCTACATCAAACCAACCCTCATGTGACTGCATCAGAAGGGGCAGGGAAGAAGTGGGAAGAGGGTTCTAACTTGGCAGCCTACATCAAACCAACCCTCATGTGACTGCATTCTGCAATGTACTCCTGCCCCTGCCTGCACCAGGAATTGTGGCAGTGGGCCACCCCCAGATCCTGCTTGCTGCCACCAGCGAGGTGCATTTACTCAGCACACCCAGCACTGTGCATGTAAAATTACACTGCAAATACAGCTCCTTTTTCTCCAGCCCTGAAGGGTTAAGGATTTGCAGAGAGCAGGTGAAGCCAGGCAGTACAGGCAAGGTTGGATGTGCTATATCTGCACCTCCAAATGGACTGGAGCAGCTGCTCCCTTCTCCTGGGTGGCTGCTTAAAGGGACAATGCCAAGGTCAATTAGAGCCAACCCTGGAACTGCCTTTTCTTTCTCCTTTCTTTTTCCCAGAGCTCACAAGTGTTGACTATTCAAATGGATGAGAATTCAGGACAAAAATGAGAGAAATTCAAACACCTTCATCTAAGAGCCCTTCCCAGGCTGGCTGGCAAGGCAGCCCAGCACTGCCTGCTCCACAACAGCTCACTGGCCCACTGCAACCTGCTCCACAAACCACAGGGGAAGAGACCCAGAGCTTTTTAAATTCCCCTGCTTCTCTCTCTTGTGTAGCTGGATAGCATGTTTTCACACCCACTAAGTCTGCTCACAGCATGTAAATCCTCTGTGGCAGAGTCAGTTCCGGGATAAAACCTCCCCCCAAGCCATCTTACACCAGGCTGAGAACAGAGGCAGGGCCAGGCTGTTTGCTCTGGAGCAAAGCCCCTTGGTTCTGCACCAGAGGGCATTGTTCCAGCCTGGCAGAGGGCTGCCACCAGGCAGAAAGGTGCAGGGGAATTGGCTGCAGGCCCTCCAGCCCCCTCTAGAGTAAACCCCTCTGACAGGATGCTCTTGAAGCCAACCTGCCAGTGTCTCCACATTGCTGGTGGCTCCAGGTGCGGGTGACGGAGCATTCAGCAAGGTTGTGCTGTCAGGAGCCCAGCAGCAGCACCAAAGCTGAGAGCATTCTTCAAAAGCAGAAGTGTGATGAGGAAGAAGAGACATACAATCACCTGAGACAATCTTGCCAGTGACAGAAGGATCCTGCTCTGGCATCTTTTAAGGAGGATGAGAAGTGCCCTGAAAGTCTGAGATGGGTTGGGATCTGTCTGGAACCGGAGGTTTCTTCTGGCACAAGGCCCTCACAGATGGATGCTCAAGGCAGCAAACAGACAGACATCTTTATCCTGCAGTGCAAGTGGAGCTGTTCTTGTCTTTCAAACACACACCTAATCATTTTTAAGATCTCTGCCTCAGAACTATCTTTTTGATAAAACTAATCACAGGCTTAAATTACAGATAACTACCTGATATTAAAAGAACAGTTCGGAAGGGAGGAAAGTTTAACGGTGCTCATTTTCCCTGCTTTCCTACAGCACACATCTTGGGCTATTTAACTGTAGAGCCTACGTAGCTTCATTCTGACAGCTCTCCTTTCCTTCAGATGTGGCTTCCACAAATGTTTCCCCGGGTTTCTTTGCCTGCTCTGCCTCTGTTAGGCGAATCATTGCAGCAGTCACTGTAGCTCCAGCTGAGCCTAAGAATCAAGCATGCTAAGAGCTCTGTGAACACACACAAAGGAATCAACCTGCTGCTTAGAAGGCTGGACCCAAAAACATCTACACAGGGACTCGGGGACTCACAGGTGCCTGCAAAGGATCCGGGCTATAATAGCTCAACAAAGAGAAGCTAAAAAAAAATAAATCAAAGCTGCAAGAGGCTCAAGAGGCCAGCTGAGGACAGAGGTCTGTGCCCACAGCTCTGCCGGCCCTTGTGCTGCCAGCCAGAGGGATGGAGCTGCTGTTGGGCTGGCAGGAACGATCCAGCTCTAGGTGCTTTTAAGCACAGCACAATCCAGGCTCATGCTGGCTTCTTCTGCTCTGCAGGGAACAATGGCTTTGATCAACAGAAGATTGCCGAGTTAATTGTAATGATATTCTAATAAAGCTGGGGAGATTAATTACGGCTCTTTATCAGCGCTGGCCCTCTGCCAAGGGTTGGCAAAATTGTTTGCCTCTGTTTCTTGTCATTTGAATTTAGGAGAAGAAAGGAGGAAGTTGGGAGCCTTGTTTTCCTGCAGCAATCAGGAGCGTGGCCCTGTGCCCTGCTCACGCTCGCAGCTCGCCGCGCTGACGGAGGGGAGGGGGGCACACGGGGAAAGCAAATGGAGAGCGACAGAGCAAACCAATTAGACATGATGCAGCACAATTACACTCCTAGTCAATAAGTGGGCTGGTGCAGAGAAGCACAAAGGATGACGTGCAGACCACAGACGTTGCTCCACAGTGGGCAAAGCCGAGGCATGCTGCACCTTCACAGGCTGGGGAAGACAAGACACACACAGCTCTTGCCAGGAGGGCTCACAGGAGCAGTGCTGACAGCAGGCAGAAAAGCCTCGTGGCCTTCATTCCTGCTCATGCCACTCCAGCACAGCAAAGAGAGTGTCCAGAGAGCAGCCAGAGCCCTGCTAAGTGGCCTTGGGGAACATGAGACTCAAACCTTCCTATTTCACTTGACAAATAGTTCTTCCTTCCAGGGAAGATTTAGCAGTACCCAGGCAGGTGAGAGACAGACCTGCAGAGGAATGATCCGGGCTGGAAGGCAGCAGATCAATCAGGCAGAGCTGCCTGTCTCACTCATGGAGAAGGGTGAAGAGGCCTTTCCTGCATCTGGCCAGCAGGAGATACGCTGGTGGAACAGGCTGTGAGTGAAACTATGGAAGGAAACGTGCTCCTCACACAAACCAGACAGCTGAGGATTAAAATAATACCACTTGTTTTCAGCATCAATATAGCATACCAGAAACCCCCTGGTCAGGGGTTGCAGCTTTTGGGAGGAAACGTGCCACCATCTAACCCGTGCCTTCTCCAAGGGCAGCCATGGGACATCCAGAGGTATCTCCCTGGACAGCTCTAGGAATTGCTCCAGTAGCATTGCTACTGCTTGTGAACCATGATGACAGGCTGGAGTCTAGATTAATATTCTAAGTATTATTCCTGCCAAATAGAATGTGTGCAGGTTTTATGCACCTATGACATGCTCAGGCAGGAGCAGCCCCACGGGTCCCTGCTCTCCCTGGGCAGTGGGGCTGGCACGTGGCACACTGCAAGTCCAAGTTATTCATCCAGGCTGAACATTTGGCAAGAGTAGGCAGGGAGCACCAACTTCCATGTGCAACACGGTGCTGACAACCTCTGGCTGCTTTTCCAAGTGCACGGAGCCCTTCTTGCCTGTGGAAGGACCAGAACATGACAGCAACATCCTCCCTGTGCTCAAGCAGAGGACTCAGAGCAAGGTCACAACAGCCTCTAAGAGCAGGGTCCGTGTTTTGTACCATCGCCCTGATAACAATCCAGATAATTCTGTAGGGTTTTCAATGACCCATAAAACTATCTCACACCCGAAATGTTTGCTCTGACTGAGAGGAAAAATTGCTGAGCTAAATACTTTTTTCCCGGAACATGACAGAAACAATTACTCATTTAGGCTTTTGTAAAGACTATTGAGTTTGGCAAAATGTCGCTCCAGGGGCAAAAAAATGGGAGAAAAGTTTCAAAAACATTTCTAAACCCTACTTTTTTTTCTTTTTTTTTTTTTAAGATATAGAAACTCCAGCTTTTCTATTTCAGAACAAATCCTTACCCTGAATTGGAGTTTATCTTAAATTCAAAGAAACAAACAAAACATTAAGAGAACAATTACCAAGATGAACAACACCAGAAAGCAAAGTGTTGTAGAACCTTCCATCACAACCTTCCATCTCAAGAAAATCTGTCCGTTTATACAGATTCTGGGCTACCAAAGTATTTCAGCAGCTTAAGACATTCGTTAAGAAGAAAATCTAATTTCCAGCTGCCTGGAGCCATTATCCCTGCCAGCAATGGCTGTGGTACTGGTCTCTCTCAGAGGGCCAGGGACAGCAGCACCACTCCAGCACGCACTACCCAAGGTTCCCCATAAATAAAATCATCTGCATCGGCTCCCGTGTTCATTTCACAGGCGGCTGCTCTGCTGACAGGTTTCACACGCTGCTACTGTGTCTTGTCAGCTTTATACACTGAGGCCAACGCCAGCTCACCAGCTCTGATGTATATACATAAAAATAAACGGCTCAGAAACCCCAATAAAGTGACAGATAACATAATGGGACCCGGCTTCAGAAAATAAGCTTGTTTATGGAACCTCTGTGCCTCCAAATTTGATTTATGCCATGCGGGCTGCCTCTCAGCAAGGGTTTGGGGAGCAGGGCTTGCTTGTGCTCCCTTCCCACGGGCAGTGAGGGGAAAGTCACTGGTTAAGAGCTGCCTTCAGGGCTCCTGCTCTAAGACTGGCAGCATGAGTGTTGGGGCAGAGAGCAGAGCTTCCCGCAGGATTTGGTTGATGTGATCTTTGCATTTTTCCCACAGGCTGTCTCCATCAGGTCCAGTACCTGCCCATAGCAGGGAAGCTCTCCTTGTCCTCTGTGACCCTCTTAACTCCTTTCCTTGTGCTTTCTGGGTTTGCCCACACTGTCTGCAAGCTGGAGGTAGCTGCAAAGAGCTCAGGGCTCCAGCAGCTGACAGAGCATATGAAGTTAAAGCAGACAGTGCCTAAAGGAGACCATGTGGGCTTCAAAGGGGAGAGCTCCTGATGGCACAAGCAGGTTCTCCTGGTAGTCCCTTTGCTCTGGGCTGCAGATGGTCCTTATTCAATCTCTTTCTCAAAGAGCTTCCTTGCAAACAGGGATAATCCTTCATTTGATGTTTGCTCCCTTGGATATCGCTGTTCACAGCAAGCACTGCAATTTGTGTTTATTCTTGCCAAGCCATGTTTATTCTTGAGTCGCTTTGATTGTTACAGTGAAGGCTGGGATGGCTCTTTCAGTCAAAGTGCCTGTTTCTAGGGGGCTAATAATGAGAGACTGTCAGTCTGGAGGCACAAGGGAAAAGATTGCAGCCCCTCCTCTCCCAGCAAACAGTCAGCCTCTGCCAGACCCCACGCTTTGCTCTTCTCAATCTTTGATATGCAGCTGGGAGATCTCTGCTCCAGCCTCGACTGGAGGTGCCAAAGGGATGCCAGCTGCAGCACCATTCCTGCAGAGGGGCACGGAGACTCCCAGGAGAAGCCACATGCACACAGTGTGTAAATGCCACGAGACCTGGCAGTTCAGGCAGCCTGTGCCACATGCCTGGTGTGGGGTGAGCCCAGCAGAACTGCTGGGACAGACACACCAGAGCTCCTGGCCCAGCAACCCACGGGCACAGAGCTCCTGCTGCAGGGGTGGGTCACAGTACTTCACTTCCATGTCCTGCCCCATGATGGCTCACCCTGTCCCTGCACTCCTGCCCAGCTCCCAGGCTCCCACCTCAGAGCAAACCCCTGGCTACCTGCTGCCAAGCACGGACCACACCTGGAGAGGAAGAATTCCCCTGCAAGATGCAGGATCACATAGACAGCCCTGCCACAGCACAGCAAGGCGACCTCTGCCTCGTGTGATAACCACGCGGCTCCCTATCTCCTTGTTCCAATCTCCAGGCCCTCATACCATTCAGATTTTAATCAAACCTTACATTATGCTGTCATTTGTCTGGGGCTTACTACTAAGGAGAGCTGTGGGGGAGGTTTCCCCTCAAATTAAATAATTAAAATGTTTTTCTCAGGCTAAATAATTTTAATTTTCCCCCCCAGCAGACCAGTGGCTATAAATATTTAATACATTGCTTGCTTCACTGCATCCAGTGTGTTGCCATTTTAGAAATCATTTTATTGTGTGTATTTTTCTTCTTTTAATTACAGTCGCCTGGTATCAGACCACTTCAATAAATAATTAAAGGCAGGGGGAGACAGAGCAGCCAGGATGCTTCAGGAGAGGTGGGCTGTGCTACCTGCATGGAGAAATAGGAATGGAAAGAAGGGATACATCCCATCCTGGCAGCCAGCCTTGCTCCTGCTTGGTGCTGACCCCCACCTCCGTGCTGCAATCCTGGCAGCTGATTTGGGGTTACCAGAAAGGACACACCGCTTATCCAGCTCCAGTGCAGAGATCCATCCTGCCAATCCCTCCGTGGCAGGGGCAGCAGTGAATGCCAGGGGATGGGTGTGAAAGCTGGCCAAGCGTGCACTGATACCTCCCCAGGACACTCCTCCAGCCGCCGGCAATCTGCGGCTGACAGACTTCCTGAGTTAGGCATCCCAGCTCTCCTTTAAAAGCCTTCAATGGATTTATTTTTATTTTCTTCCAGGAATTTCTCTAATTACAAGGATAGCCTGAGCACTTCTTAACTCTTCTCTGTCCAAACCAGCCACTGATTTTCAGGTAGAAGTGCCCTCCATGCCTGCAGGGATAGGTGGGCTCCTGGTGATGCTGGGTGCAGCAAGGGAGAGCAGAGGTCAGAAACTGAACCCTCATGCTAGTATAACCCTGAAACCTGGGAGCTCCAGCCCTTCATGGCCAGATCCTGCTGTCCCCACAGCTACCAGCTCATGGCCCCAGCAGCTTGGCAAGGAGAGAGTTATCAGCTCCTGCAGCCACCACCACGGCCAGCCTGGTGAATGGCATTAGCAAAAATGAATAGGAATACAACATGAAGCTAATAGGATCTGAGGGGAGCTCCTTAGACAAGTTGATTTCCAAATTGGACTGACTTTAACCTCACATAAATAAAAATGAATGCTTATAAAATATGGTGGAAAAATCCATAAGGGCAGATGAAGGCACTGATGCATTTTTCTCTCCCTCCCACACTTGCAGTACAGAGCAAGGCTCCATGTGCTGCTCAGGATCATCCCGACCCTGCCCCTGCTCCAGATTAGTCCAGGTACATTGTGTCTGGGACCAGACTTGGTCTGCAACAGCAAATGCTGCCCTGAGGTGTACAGGGATGTTCCCTAGCAAGGCTCAGGACCAGGAAAGCTCCCCTGGGCCACCACCAAGCACAGTGGAGCAGGCATCAAGCTGGATGGGGCAGGGGCTCAGCCTGCTCCACGTCAGCACTGAGCTGTACAAACCCAGCACAAACCCAGCTTCCATACCTGGGCTGCCAGAGAAGGTCTCCAGTATCTAGACATAACCTGGAAGGACATAACATCTCCACCCAGCCTGCCAAATTCAGCTTGAATTCACCACTGCTTGCACAAAGCATGGCAGCAGGACAGGCACAAAGCCAGAAGGCTCTTGTGAGCTTGCACTTCTTTAGGCAAACAAAGAAAGGTCCTGCTCCAAAGGGCTTTAGCCTAAGCAGGTGATGGAAGAACAGCACAAAAAGCCTCCTAGACACGTGGGTCCCACACCTGCACCTGAGCCATTGTCACCAATTTGGGACAGGAGCTGGCAAATGAGGGGCTCTTCTGGCTGGAAGAGGAGCTCCCAGAGGCACCAGAGCAGAAAGCAGAGCTGGGAGACAACGGCAAGTGCTGGCAGAGGCTGTCACCAGAGGGTGAGTGACAGTGAGAAACCACGTGTGGAAAAGGACTACAAGGTTAACAGCAAAGAAAGCTGTGAAAGGGCTGGAGAGCAGATACAGGTAACTGCTGTTTGCCAGCAGGAATCAGCAAAAGCAAGTAAAGCATGGGTGACATGAGCAAAATGACAGGCGCAGAAAATGATCCTTGCAGCAGAGCTCTGAACAGGCAGGAGTGGGAGAAGATTGCATTTGTCAAGGCCAGAGAAAAGGATGTTGAAGGAATTGAGCCGTGAGATGATGGCACTCTGGATGAGAGTTTTAGCTGTACCTTAGCAACCTGGGGTGAGGGAATGGGGCAGGCCAGCACAGCCCCCTCCACAGAGAACACTTTGCTGGCCCTTGGCAGAGGGGTAACCCTCAGGCAGCCATGGGGTGCTTGCACATGGATGCACATCCCAGTCCAGGCTGAGGATGGGCTCTGGGGAGCCATCCCCGACCCAAACCATCTTACTGACATTGTGAGGGTCCTCAGACAGACAAGGCAAATGAAGAGGTACACAGAAAACCAGGAAAGATGATCTGAGTTACCAAGGGAGGACAGGTCTTCAAGAGGTCTGCAGGATGAGGGAAATGCTTTGCCAGCATGGAGCTGTTGCCAAGGAGAGCTCATCAGTATCAGGGAAAGGAGGGCACAGGACCAGCCCTGAGCTGGAACCAGAGGACCAGAAATGGCCACCAGCCAGTGACAGCACATCCAAAAACCTACAGGAACTGGGGGGAAGAAAGGGGTGTGTGAGAGTTGACAGGGTGTAAGGTAAAAAACTCAAGCCTGTCTGGGAAGGGAAGATCAAAGGGGAAAGAGGTAAGGAATTCCAATGAATGGAAAAATTCACTGCACCCCCTCTGCAAGCTCAGCCAGGCCTCCCACAGGCACCAGGTGAGAGGCACCAGCAGCTAAAGCTCTAAACCAGCCAGCTCTGAAATGCTGATCACAGCAGCAGCTCCCCTATAAAAAGGGGCCTGGCATCCTGAAAATAATGTGGGCAATAACAAAGAGGAACAGCCTTTAATATCCATTTCCTTCACATAAATAACATGGTCCATAACTCTGGCTTTACATGCAAATATTTACAGGGCAGAGAATCTACAAAAGATAAACAACTTCTAGGCTGCTTGGGACAGAGACAAGGAGTTCAGAGAGCTCCTCTTGCCCAGGGTAAGCAAGGTCCCTGGAAAAGATGGATGGCTCCAGGGGCTTGGGCAACCAGCTGACACTGGGAGCCACGTGCCCCTCTGAAAGCACTGGCACTCATTTGGTGCTTTTGAGATCTTTTCTCTGCTGCCACAGACCAGCTTGGAGCTGGTTGTGGGCAGGAGCTGATGTTCACAGTGGGCTTTGCTGATAGTCGGGGTGACCTCAGCTCTGCTTCTGCCAGGACACAACCTGGCAATGATGGAGGAACCAAGGTCCAGCAGCTGGAGCTCTGTGCTCACCCATGAAAGCCAGGCTTGATCAACCCACCACCCTGCTTGCACCAGCAGGTTTCAGCTGAAGGACAGGGCAACATCTCAGCTTCATGTGTGTTGTCTTGTTAGGAGTGTCCCTGCCTCCAGCCTCCCTGGTACTGCTTGAACACGTTTTTAAGAAACTCACTGTTGCCAGACAACAGCAACCCCAAGGAACCGGTCTCAAAGCCGTGAGCAGCTGGGAAAGCACCAGGCACACAGCAGCTGCAGTGTGTCTCAGAGAATACAGTGCGTGATTTTGGATCCATGAAGAAATGCAAAGCTTTTTGACCCATTTCAGGAGTGAACAAAAACAACAAACCCAGACCCATGTATTAAATCCTCCAAGGTTTCTGTGGCACTGAAATTCAGGCTCAGAACAACTTTCTAGGAGTAAGGAATTCCCGCTGTGTCCCTCCTCTGCACTCACTGCTCATTATCCCCCGTATGGAAATTTTCCCTAGCATTTCCAGGAGGTGCTTTGAGCTGTTTTCAGCTCAAAACGTTCTGTGCAGTGAATCCAGATTGGACTTGGTAGGCAAGGATAACAGGAGGCTGCAAGCAGGAACAAAAATCCCTCATGACACACATATAGCATAAAGATGCCTCCAGCCTCAAAGGATTTACCACTTTCACTGCAGACCTTGCAGCCTTCTCCTGAGCCTTCTTGGTCAAGTTTTATTGAATCTGGCAGCATGGGCCACTGCAGGATTAGGGCTTTGGGGAGGAACACGTACACCCAGGAGCTGGGGAGCACTGCAGGACACAGCAGGCACCCAGCTCACCTCCCCTGGTGTGTCAGGGCAGATCTAGCACAAACCCACCAATGGGTTCTCCTCTGAAAACACTTGCCATGGCTATTCCAGAAACAAAGGACAATTACAGGGGAAGAAGCGTCCCTCTGCCCAGGGGAAATCAGATCACTGCTTTCACATTTGGGCTGTGTCCAACCCACGTGCTGGGAGCCAATGCCTCCCAAGTCAGCATGGCTGCAGTATGGCATGGAAGGTTTGCCCTTGGTATGGAAGGCTTGTCTATAGCATGGAAGGCTTGCCCTTGGCATGGAAGGTTTGCCCATGGCATGGAAGGTTTGCCCATGGCATGGAAGGCTTGCCCATGGCATGGAAGGCTTGCCCATGGCATGGAAGGTTTGCCCTTGGCATGGAAGGCTTGCCCATGGCCCCACTCAGGGCTTGGACAAGTGTCCAGCCCTCTTGTAGGGCATGAGATGCACAAGAAGGACTTACAGGGTTGTCTCAGCAGACTCAGGCACGGACAGACACACAGATGTCCAGGGCAGACTGGGATGAAGGCAAGGGAAATTGTTCATAAAAGCGACAGATTTACCTCTTCTCACCTCTCCACCCTAAAATGCAGGTTTCAAATCCAAAGACATACAGGCCAAATTTGGAGACAAACTTCAGAAAAAAAGAAGTGAAAATGAAAATTTCAGCCCTGACTTATTTTTCCTGGACGTTTCTAAAATAGAGGACTTTTCGCTGAGGAAGTGAGCAGACATGCACAAACAAGAAGGAAAATGAAATGACCCCAAACAAATGAAATGGATTTTCATGGTTTGTTTCTTCCTCAGGGTGTGTGTGAGGAGAAAGGGATCACTGTCAGCCTCCCAGAGACATTCTTTTAACTGTTCTACTTCAGACACCACACTGAAAAACTGAATTATTCAGAGAGCTCTAATTGCAGCTCGGAGGTACTCTTCCCTTCCCTGGTACAGCACCACACTGGGTGCAAACTGCTGTTTTTCTACTGCTTTCCCAAGGGATACAGGCTCTACCAAACCCAGAGATCACCACGTACCTATTCCCAACAGCACACCACCCTGGGGCAAGAGGGTTTCACAGGCAAGTGTGCGCAGGTCTGGACAAATAGGAACTTAAAGGGATGGGGAAGCACAGGAAATAATTATTCCCCCTGCACTCACTAAGTCCAAACAAATAGACTGAACTGGGAGCCTGATTTGCATTGGTTTGATTGAAGATGTAATTTGCTGCTGAATAAATGTGGTTACATCCAAATCAAACCTTTAGTCCCTCAGACATTATAACTCTTTCCTCTCTTCCCTCAGGCTTTGCCAACCTTTAAGGCTGACCAAGGATGATGCATTGCAAGAAGGAATGAACTTAAATAAGAGAAGGACAAGAATAGATTATAAGGAAAGACTTTCCATGAGGAAGAAGGGGGTGTTTAAAAACACCTTAGAGGAAAGGTGCTATCACTAGAATGATCACAGCCCCACGTCTCACACAGCATCAGCTCAGGATTTTGGAGGCAGTAACACACACAGAGCTGGCCCTACATGCTGGGGGGCTGAGGCTCTCTTCTTCCAGCAGCATCCTGCACTTTGTATCTACCAGGGCTCCCCTTAGTCTGTCCCACAGGTACCCAGCAGTGTCAGCAGCTCTCCCAGTGCCACCATGTCACCATGGCTGCTCAGAGCGGGGTACATGACATGCTATCCTCAGGGCAGGTGGGACATGTGCAGGTCTCAGTCAGCACACATTGCTAGGATGGGCTTCTGACAGAAATGCCAAAATTTAAGGCTATCCAAACTGGGGAGCATTTCCAAGAGCTTTTCAGGAACTTAGAGCCTCGGCCCTGCTACCTCTGTTGCAGTAAAGCCTGGTGAGATTCAGAGCTTTCCTCTTCTGCTCCTATCTCTGTGGCTTATCACAGCCACCCTGCTGCTGGAATTGACACTTGGATGCCTTCCTCAGGCTACTGCTGACTGGGTGAACCTGCTCCCCATCACACACCCGCTACGAGCTGAGCTCCCTCACTTGTTCTTTCCTCCCAATCCCATATTTATGAGATCACTCCACGGTCCCTATCAATCCCCTGGGCACAGCAGCTATCAGAGCAGCAGGTCAGCCTCTCAGGCAGGGAGCAGAGGAGAGCCAGGGCTCAGGAAGGACAGGTTTACTGGGTAGCAGTGGAGGATGTGGCACACACCCTCTCTAGCCCCATCCCAAGGGACACTACAGTTGTTCTCTGCCTGCCCCCAGCCCACAGCACGACTTCATGCAGCTATCAGGCAGCATGGTGCTGAGTGAGAAAACAGAAGCCAGTACAAAAGAAAGGGGAATAACAGGACAAAGATGAAAAATTGGGCATTGTAGCCAGGGAGGAAGTTACTGACCTGTCACTGAGCAGGTTTTGGCTTTGCACAGTGCCTGAAGGTATGTTCTGAACACACACCAGCATCGGGACGAGCATCTCCTGGGCATGAATTCTACCCCTGCACAGGCCTCACTGCTCCAACTGCAGCTTCCCAGTGGAATGCATCCCTGAGAAGAGCAAGGATGTTCACAGCCTCAATTTATGTGAGGGAAATCCATCACAAGGCATGAAAGCCTTTCCTCGAGGACAATTTGTTGCAGCAGTTAAAAACAGAGGTGCTGGGCAGGCAGCTGTCAGGCCAGGAGAGCTGCAGATTGGCAAGGTGGAGAGGATGAGAGTTACCTCACGAGGGTTCACTGGGCAGGAGGGGCTGCAAACAGCAGGCTGGGCATGGGGGAAGGAAGGAGGCAGGGGTGGGCAGCCTCGTCCCTGACTCTCGCCTGGAGTCATCACTCAAAAGCAAGGACCATGGTGCAGGCAACGCCAAGGCCAGAGGAAGGGAGAGAGGCAAAGATTGATTATCCCATAAATCAATCGCCAGGCACTGATTACAAAATAAACCACCGGGGCAAAGGTCAAGTGCTTTGTTATATCACCCAGCCCACAAGATTTATTTAGCTCTTGGGCCATCTGTCCCTCTGGCCATCTATTACAGGGAGCTGCAGCCCATGGACACAGCCAGCACAGCCCTGCAGGCAGCAGCACAGGGCTTAGAAATCACATCCAGCTGCCAGGAGCAGGCAGGTTCTACACTGATCCTGTAGAACCCACAGAGCCACATCTACAGTACTGGGAAAGGTGAAAACCAAGTGGCCCATGCCTGCTGCAGGCATCAGGGGTGGCTGAGGGTGCTCACCAAGTCCTCCATCACCACCAGCCCCCCTGGAAACAAATCAGATCTCCACAGTGGGAAGATCAGAAGGATGTGGTCTCCTCTGGAAAGAGCCACCAGGCTGGCTGTGGCCACCATGAAGAGACTCCCATGGCCACTGGCCTCAGGGTGCACTTGCTTTTTCTTTCTGAGCTCCAGGAAAGAGCAAACACTTTGAGAAGACCAGCAAGTTCCCAGCAGCCGAGCAGGGCCTCACTCCAAATCAGATCTGTACCCAGCCAAGCTTTCCATGCCCACTTCCATCATCTGAGATCCACATCCTTACAGGGAGAACTGCAGGGAACGTCTTGTAGCACTCGACTGGAATTCAGCCTAAAAAACTTTATTTTTTCCCTCCCTTCCCTCTCTAACTTTGTATTTTAAACACAGGCAGCAATAAGAGAAATTCCTGGGAGTATTGTTCATCTGTTTCCCATAAGCTGCTTGTCACTGACCACGAAAAAATTTTTCAGTCTGGCTCCCAAAATATAAAAACCCTAAAATGGACATTTTTGAGTCCTTTGCAGCAAGGAGAATAACATCAGAGCCACATGACGCGTGTGCATGTGTACTGGAGGGTGCAAAGAAAGCTCGGGGAGGAGGCGAGGTGCCAGCCCGGGTGCCGTGGGTGGGTGCCTCCTCCTGCTCCGCCGGCGGGTGCGGGCACACAGCCTGCTTCCCCTGGGGATGTCCCCAGGGACCCTGAGGCTGGCACCCCATCCCCCTGCACCACGGCTCTGCCAAAATGGCTGCTGCACTTGGCACTGGCCTGGGAGTTTGTTTTTCTTTCCAAAGCGCTGAATGTTTTGACTCCTGTTTTAGCCCATCTGCCGGCAGAGAGTGGCGGCTCAGCTCACAGGCTCAAGCACATGTCCCACAAGGCACACGGGACACCCCTGCACAGAGGGGACAGCTGAGGAGGGGATGAACTGCACCACGTAACATCACAGCATGGTTTGGCTGGAAAGGACCTGAAGCACCATGTCATTCCAGCCCCCTGCCATGGGCAGGGACACCTTCACTGGAGCAGCTGGCTCCAAGGCCTGTCCAGCCTGGCCCTGGGCACTTCCATGCTCTGATGCCAGTCAGTGCTGGCACCAGACAAACCTCAGTGATTTCCCATTGCTGGGAGCAGCCCCCCAGACACCTCCTACCCCAGGAGGGAATTCATCCACCTTTTGTAGGGCATCTCACAGCCCCACCAGTCCCTACACTGCTCCTGCTGATGTCACCCTCCCAGTAAACTCAACCTCAGCTGTCTCCAGCTTGAAAACACCAGGCATCCTCATTCCCAAGAGCTAGAACTCCCATCTCAGCTTCTCTGAACTACAAAAACCACCCCTAGTCCTCCAGGACAATCCCATGTCCCAGCAGAATCAGAAAAGCACAAGGGCCCATGGTTACCCCGTTGGTCCCAGCTTCCCCAAGGGAAGCAGCACTCCATGGGAAGCAGCACTCCATGGGAGAAGTCCCACAGTGCAGAGATGGGCACCTCTACCAGGAGCTGTGCTGATCTTTGGAATCACATTTCCCCCTCCATAGGTGGGTTCCTCAGAGGATGGTGCTCATCTCCAGAGCTCCGTTCTCATCTACAAGCACCACCCTGACCTCAGTGAGAAGGGTGTTGGAGGTAGCCAGCCCCTCCTGCACTTAAGGAATCCAATGGCAAAAAATATATTGTTCCAAGCACTCATTCCTAGAGGCCTTTGCAAATCCCTTGAAGTCAACAGCGTATTACTTTTAGGGTTTGGTATGTCTCTCCCCTCCCTCAGGGGTTCTGACCTGAATGGACATCCATCACTCCTATCACTCAGCCCAGCTCCTCATCTCAGACAGCAGGAACAAACCCAGATCAGGGCAAGGCACTTCTATTCCAAATCCCTCCCTCTGCTCCCCCCTGGCAGATTCAGAAGTTCAGATTTAATCTGAAAGAGGGAAGATGGAGAGGAGCCTCAGCAGTTGCAGTTCCTGTAAATGTCAGGATAAGGAGATCTTAGCAAACCTTAATACACTATGCAAATCCTCAGAGCATGACCGTGTGCAACCAGGGCTTTTTATTCCCCTCCATGGTAATTGGAGAGACAGGGATTAAAAAGAGGAGTTGCACAGAATGGCTGGTTCCTCCAGCCAGGGTTTATAAACAAAATTGGGACACACAGGCCACAGGGTCTGTAAAGACCTCCAGGCAGAGGTGGGCGTTCTCCTAAAGGGCACTGGGCAAAGAGTTTTGTCTGCATAAGGCTGTTAGAAAGTGTCCAAAGGAGAGCTACAGAGGTGGAGAGGGCTCTAAAGGGGGAAGCCATGAATGGAGTGGCTGAGGTCACTTGGTTTGTTCAGCCTGGAGAAAACTGAGGGAAGACCTCACTGTGGTCTGCAACATTCTCACAAGGGGCAGGCACTGATCTCTGCTCTCTGTGACCAGGGACAGAAGCTGAGGGAAAGGCTGGAGCTGTGCCAAGGGAGGGTTGGGATGGATATCAGGAAAAGGCTCTTCCCCAGAGGGTGCTGGCACTGCCCAGGCTCCCCAGGGAATGGGCACAGCCCCAAGGCTGCCAGAGCTCCAGGAATGTTTGGACAGAGCTCTGAGGCACAGGGTGGGACTGCTGGGGTGTCTGTACAGGGCCAGGAGTTGGACTTTGAGGATCCTTGTGATTCCCTGTTTTGGCATAGATTTGGTGTATGTGGAAGGGGATGAGAGATGTGTGCAGGCATTTGGCTGAAAGTGAGATTGTGCTCCATGGAGACAGGAGGAGGAGAAGGCACTGCATGGTGTCCAGGTGTGAAGTTCTGTGCTCCTCTTCCTACTACTGCATGTTTACATTGCTTTTTTAACTCTACATGCTTTTTTTTTTTTTTTTTTTTATGGATCAGGAAAGCTCCATCACTTTCCTTTCCTGTAATGATGTTGACCTGATTAAAATTTTTATTGGATTTTACAAAATAATTTCATACATACTGTTCCCTGGAGCACTGCAGGGTGGAGGGAGGCAGGGCAGAGAGAGAGAGAGAAGAGAGTATATTAAGAATGAGGTGGAAAAGGAAAATATTTTATTTTACACTGAAATGATGTTTCCTGAATGAATAATAGATTAGAAAGATTTTTTTTTTAAATAGTACTCTTACAAGTGCCCCTGCAACACACAGACGTGAAAACATCACCAGCTGAGCATTTTCAACCTATTTCAGTAAAAAAGCTTTGCCTTCCTCCAGCTCCTAACACTTTCCACCATCTCTCAGCAATAAGCAAGCAGTGGTTAAGGGGCTGCCAGAACCTGGGACACAGGCAGGACCACAAGGACAGACCCTCCTGGATATCCACAGCTCTTCCATCAAGCAGCCCAGAGCATCCCCTCCAGTCTGACTCCTGCTTTGACTTTGATGCTTTACTGTAAGCAAACTGTGTGGAGGCACCCCAGAGTCCCTCCCTGTGGGGACAATGGTGTGGGGTCGGTCCCAGGGACTCCTAAGAGTAGCTCATTGATGAAATCACAGACAGGTCACAAACAGGACACACACATCAGGCTCTTGTCCCCAGCCTTGGCCAGTGGATGAGCCTGATGTACCCAGGGAGCTCATGGGGCAGGGCAGACCCTGAGAAGCCTGAGACAAATGAAACACCAGGTACAAAGGAGGGTTTGAAAGCAGTGCTTGTCTTGCCATTTTAGCATTTCACTGCTGTTTTCCTTCCCTGCCAAGGCAATGCCCTTAGCACTGATGTTTCAGGCATAGAATTCCCACTGGTGTTTCACTCTGGTCCCTAGAAAGAAACCAGGTCTTTGCTGTATGAGGAATGTCACGAGGATGATTTAGTTACCCAGTTCCATTTTAATATATTTAAATTAGATAGGAACCCCCTGGCCCATGGACTCACTGCTGCCTTCCAGAGAAAGGTAGGCACTCCTGCCACAGGCAGCTTTGCACCCACCTTTGCTCCTACTGGGACCATTTAATGGTCCCAATACATTTTTTAAAAAATGGCTTTTCAGGGAGCTCAACATTCGCTTCAGTGTCCTTTGAAGAGTACCCCCACAGGGCTGGCTTGTTTGGAAATTTAGTTTTCCTGGTGGATTCTTATGAAATAAATATTTCAGTGCTGCATCAATGGCTCAGCAGAACCCCCCAAGCAGCCGTAAGTCTCTGAGCTGAACCTGATGCCAGTTTAGTCTCGGATGACAGCAACAGAGTGAAGCCAAGGTGAGATAGAGCATGTTACTCTGTGGCTACTGCTGGTGGCCAGCATTGGAGACTGTCTGCAAGTGCCTTGCTCTCCAGGTGTTCTCAAGGTCACACTGCTGAAGGTATTAAGGTTGTCTGGATAACTCTAAATATGTGTTTTGGAATGAGTCTGGAGGGCAAGGTTGAATTATTTCCCAGCACCATATTCTCTAACAATTGCTGATTGACATTTCCCCACAGGCTGTGGTTTTACCCTTCCAGTGAATGTTCTGACAGGCTCCAGGTCTGACCACCTCTGCAGCCCCTAAATCCTGCCTGCCTGGGCCAGGACTGCTGCTTCCACACAAGGAGCAGTGCAAAGTGTCACCTCCCCTCAGAACACCGGCACAGCTCCTGACCCCCAGCAGCACTGTGGATCACACCTGGCATTTCAGGGCTGGGATTTCCCCTGGGCTCTGCAGTCTGCCCTCACAGCATCATCCCTTCTATTCCTCCTCCATCTCCTGCTGCACCACTTCCCCAAGGGCAACCATCTATGGGATTTCAGGATCGGTCACCAGCACATCTTAATCTTCACTTCACCACTTGTGCTCCTCCATTCCTACCTGAGCCTCCTGGGCAAGGGCTGGAGGCAGCAGCGGGGCCACCACAGACTGTGCAGGCTGTCCCAGCCCAGAGACCAGCACAGCAGAGACCTTGCAGCAGAAGGGGATTTGCAATGCAGGGAATAGCTAACTGATAAATATTACATGGAGAAAATTCCAAACTCTGGATAAAAATGGCTTATGGCATCGAGCTGCTCCCATCGTCCAAGGAATGGAGGGCATCTGTCACCACTCTTGCATTGCCCCATGCCCAGCACAAATCCTCATTCATTCTCAAGTGACTTTTATTTCAAGTTAGTTCTAGACAGTGACAAAGAAAAGGAGACTATAAAGCTTCCCCAAGAGAGTGAGCACAGAAATTCACCAACGGCCCAAGCAGGGCAAGACATGAGATGGCAGCAGCAGGTCCTGCAAGCAGGCAGAGCCAGCTCCTGCCTCGTGCTGCTGCACAGCTGGCTCAGCCCCAGCCCAGGAGGGAGCGAGCAACCAGGGACATTCATTTCTACTCTGCAATGGGCAGAAAGACAAGCCCACAGGCTCTAACCAAACCCGAGTCTTTCTGGAACTCATTCATCTGTAGAAAGAAGAATAACTCTCTCCAAACACCCGCATTTTTCTCCTCCTGGTTTACAAGGAGATACAAGGCAGACACTGCCCCTCTTTGCTGGGTGACCAGATCGTGCAGACACCACAGCTCTAGGAATCTCACACATGATCTGCAGGCCCACTTTCAGTCCTCGCAGCTTCATCTCCTCCCATGGGAGCTCCTGGGAAGCCTCCAGGCTTTGAAGCACACATCCACATATCAGCAGCCTCCACCCAGGCTCCCTGGGGTGCCCGTGTCACAGCCAAGGGCAGCCAGCAGCTCCCAGGCCACTGCCTTGGCTCGTGTTCTGTCCCTAAATCACACGTGCAGATGGGTTTAAACACATCCATTGATTTCCTAACCTCACATCTCCCTGGGAGCAGGGGCTGGAGCTGTCACAGCCACGTTACACAGGGCAAACAGGAGAGCCATGAATTTGGGAACTGTTCCCAGACCACTGAGGAGGACAGGTCAACATGAGCTCCCACCAACCCCGGCTGTTCAAAGACATCTTTTATGGGCAGGGATTTGGCAGCCAGTGTGTAAAGGGAGCCTGTAGCCCACACCACAAAACACCATCACCACAAGTAGCATCTCTTGGCCTCCACCGAAGCAGATGTGCATTAACTTGGTCCCTCAGCACTCATGGGAGGCTTGTGCTGTTGCTGCTTCACCCTGGATAATGAGGGCTTTAATCTCCAGGTTTCTCAGCTCAGCACCTTGCCAGAACTAGGGCTCATTTTTAGTATTAAAAAAATAATGCATATTTATCGAACCTAGTCAGGCAGAGGGAGGGGGAAACAGCTGGCAGCAGCCTCCCTCTCCCCATCTGACATGTGCTTGCCATTTTTCACATTTTCAACAGCTCTCCAGCTCTAGTCCTTGTAATTACAACGAAAAAAACCCCACACTCGACCATAGTGCCTCACAGCCAAGATGCCAATGTGTTTCCACATAAAAGCCTCATTGCAAAAAATCTGAAATTTCTCAGTGTCTCTGCTTTATTCCCATCCTCCCCTACATCATTGTATTCACATGGCGTTCAATTATTTACAAGCATACAAAACACTCCAGCCTGGATTCTCAACTGGTATTAATCAGTGAAATGCCAACTAAATCAACAGAGCTACAAAGAATTGCTCCAGAGAAGGATCTGTCCTGCTGTCCCTGAAGATCCCTTCTTCCCTTCACAGCACACACTGGGAAGGAAAGGACAAAACACAATTTTGGTAGGGACTTTTTTTTTTCCATTCCCTGAGTCACACAAACATATTAATGCCCACACAAAGAGCTGCTCCCCACTGCTGACCTACTTCCCTTTTCTGTGCATGTGACACACTCACCTCCCATGGCAGCCCCAGGTATTCCTGGCAGCAGCCATCCACCCCTTACCCAGAGCCCTGGGGCAGCACCTGGAGCTCTGTGCATGGGGCAGGATCCGGCTGTCAGGATTGACCGAAATGCCACATAATGCCCTCAGATTACTCAGCCAGGCGCTTCCTAGGAGTTGGTGCAGCATCATCTGTCTCCAGCCTGGGTTTTGGGGGCTTTTTCTCCATCCTTTTCAATGGCAACACTTCCAAAGAGGCCCAAAGGGAGGGACTGGTGAGCACAGAGGGCTCACAGACAGGATGAGCTCCTTCAGTGATGGTTTCATTTCTAGTACTACAACCTCCATCACATTAATTCAATGAGACCAACAGAGCCGCAGGCCACAGAGCACAAATCAGAGGCCAATACATGGAACAGGCATAGGATATTGCTTCTAAAGCTATGGGACAATCTTCAGTCATATTATGGTTTTTAGGATCCCCATAGAAAACTAAGCCTTCCATAAGAGCAGACCCAGCACAAACAATCCTTTGGTAAGTCTCTTTTTCAGGACTTTGTTATCACACAAAAATCAGAAACTGACTTCTGAAAGACATTTTGTTATTTGAACTTTCACTTTGAATCAGAAAGTGAAGAGTCCATAAAAACATAATATGAGTGTAAAGAACAGGTCTGGTCCCTCAAGAGCATTTTCACAGACAGACTGGAGAACCACATGTGAAACCCTGAGGTGCTGGGCACCTCATTAGAAGACAGGAGATAAATGTACTCCTATTTCCAGCACAGGTTCACAATCTGGGGCTTCTCCATTCAAAACTAGAAGGCCAAGGAAATGCAGGAGATGCACACCAGGCTGGGTCTCACGGCACTGAGCACAGCTTACTCATCCCTTGTGTACCACCACCACAGCAGAGAGATGTCACAAGGCCTTCATCATGACTGGAATCATAATATCCGTGATTCACATGGAATACTTTTTATACAAAGCACCAAGATAAAAATAAAATGAAGAGGAAAAAACTTAACAAGAAACTTGTTTCATTCCCTACAAGACGGATAAACCAAGATGAATGTAAACAGCTCAACTTGACCCAAATATTTCTTCGTTGCCGAGTAACCCCGCAAAAAATGTTGTTATCTCACCAGCATCTGGGGAGATTAGATGGGGAATTTTAAACAAACTTTCACTGTTGTGCCTTGTTTGAAGAATTTCAGGCTGGACATGAACCCTCAGGACCCGTAGCACCCCAACCCCTTCCAGGAGGGCAGGAAGCATCTGCCATATCTCCAGCACATGGATATGTGGACATGCTGTTGACATGCAGGTTTACATGAAACATTTGGGCATCCAGCTTTCCAAACCCTTCCAAGGGAAGGATGCAGCTGCTCTGTGAAGGCTCCAAGCAGGAAACACAGGCTCAGGCCATGCCTCCAGCAGGAGGTGGGAGCAGTCCCAGCAGATGGCTGTGAGCCATTTTGGGTGGCAGCAGGCACCCGCTGAGGGGCTCAGACTTCACAGCCCACATTGGCTGCCATATGTTGTGACAGTGGCTCATCATCACACAGGACCCAATTTATAGCATCCTTCGTGGCTGCAAGCACCACACTACCTCGCACTGCTCCCCACTAGCACAATAATCTTTCCACCAAGCATCTTTTAGCAGCTGGCTATCATGTTTACTGATTTTTTTGCATGTTTCTGTAGGTGGAAGGAGATCTGAGAGATAATCTGAGAGATTCAGGTATGAGGTTTTAGTCTCATTTGTGTTCTGGAGGTCAGGCCTGCTCACTCCTCCACTCCCTCCCCACAGATAAGTGCTATCTCAACAACACACAGATGCTTTTAGAGATCACCTTGGCCACTGCTAAGCTGAGCAGCATTCCTGCCAAGTGCATCCCAGCAAGCAAGGCTATGCCTGTGGCACTGGGAGCTCAGAGCAGGGCAGGTGGGAGATTACAGCTCTGAAAATTGCAGTCCTTCCAGCAACAGCAGGCTTTCTTGGTGGATTTCTCCTGGAGAGACTCTGGGAAATGACAGCAGCAAGGCAAGAAAGGCCTGGAGGTGGCAGGATGGAAATCAGGCTTCCATCATCCAGGGCTCAGAGGGAGGGGATGCCAGTGGCACTAGCAACAGGCTGCAGTGACACAACATAAGTGAGGGAAGAGCCAAGGCAGAGCATCACTGTGCTCCTGTCATACAGCAGCAACATAAACCCCAGGGCTGTGGCCTGACAACACCACAGTGAGCCCCAGAGATGGGCAAAGTGGGATGCTGGGCCTGCCACCCTGGAATGGCAAAGCTCTCACAAGTCTCTCTCTGTGGGACTCTTTGGGAAACATGGAAGTCTGCCCAAAACATGTGGCACCAGCCACAGGCAAGTTCATGGAGTGGGCTTTGTGCCCTATGAGAGCAAAGAATGAGATCAGTTCACCCTGTCACCAGCAGGAGCAGGGCACCCTGAACCACGCTCTGCATCTCACCTGGGGCCAGCCCAGCTGCCCAACTAAAGATTGAGGCAATTTGCTCTGTAAGGGTCCTTAAAATATCAATTCAGCACAAGTACTGCAGCTCCCACCAGGGCTCTGAGGGAGGACAGTCATCCACACTTGTGCTAGGCAACTGTGGTTACATCCCTTGGATTTATGAAGAATCTGGGATATTTTTAACATTTGGAAAAACACCCAGCCGTTCAGTGTTGGTTATTTTAACTCAGCACAGTCCATGAATTCAGACCAGCCCTACAAGTCCATTTCCTGGTGTCCAAGCCATCTATCCATGGATGGCTCTGGCCCATTCTGGCCCTCCCAGATCAAAACAGTCACATTTTATGCTTCAGGTGATGCCTCATCTTCTCACAGACATAGCCAGGGAGTTTCCTGGAGCAAGCAATTACAGAAATTGAACTCCCCTAAACAAAAAAATAAAGCTGAGATATATGTCAAAGACTCAATTTTTTTCTCTCTACTACACCTAGAACCTGCATCAGACCAAAATGCATCAGTGGGAGCAGACTCTGCTCTTCTCCAGGTGCTGCCTGAGCCTCCACCAGTGCTGGCAGCTCTCTGGGCTAGCCCAGAGGCTCCAGTTCACCAAGGAGCTCAGCACAGACCAGGTGTCCTATTGAGACTGAATCAACCAGTTCCACAAAGGAAGTGGTACTGGTTTCACCAGTGCAGACTGGGCCTGGGAGCACCATTTCAGCCCTGGAAAGCAGAGGCTTCTGCCTGCTCAGACCCTGCTGAAAAGCTTTGTTTTTCCTGCCCTACCTGGCAGCAACACACACAGCCAGCCCCATAATCCCCAGCAAAGCACATCTCAGCTGCAACTTAATCTGAACTTCAGCTCTCACTGACAGCTCAAGTGAAAATGAAAAGCAACTGATAAAAGAAAACCCACAAAATGCAGCAGGTGGTGAGGGGGCCAGAGGCAGGGAATGCAACTGGAAAGAGCAATGCTCTGCTAGGTCTGTGGTGGCAAACATTAATTGCCTTTTAAGTATTCCAGTGCTTCCTTCCCTGGTGGCTGGCAGCTGCACAATTTCTGCTTGTTCTCCAGTGGCTAGGGAGGAGAGGGAAGCCAAGAGTGCCAGCCAAGCAAGCCCAGGGACCAAGCCCACAAACTGCCCCCACAGGGGACAGCAGGAAGCTTCCGTGACCCTGCTGACATTTCTTTTGAACACCATTGCAGGGGAAGTCTGCCAGGTCACCTCAGCCATCTCTGGGGGAATCACTGGTGATACCTGTGTGAAGACATAGCTTGAGCTTCTAGTCAAGTGCATCATTTCCTTCTAATCACAGATATGGGTATGAAAAAGCATAAGAAGCACAGCCCAGATGTTTTGCCCCAGATTCAGCTACATTTCTGAGACTCTAAAATACAGGGGAATGACTTTCTCCTCGGCCCTGCTGCCCACACGGCCCTGGATGGGACATGTGTCACTTCCAGCTCTCAGAAATGGGCCCCACTGCCTGCCAGCACTCCTCATGCCATCAACACCCACATAGCAAAGCTAGCTTTGTGCATCCCTCTGCTGCTTTGTGACCTGGAGAGGCCAGGACTGGTAAAGCACAGACACCACCAGGTCTCACCCGTCAGCTGATCATGTACAAGTGTCTCCATCCCCTCCCTACAACAGTCCAGAGCCAGCAATGGGCTTTGGGTTCAGCCCTTCAAGCCTTCAACAGATCCCCTCCTTGGGAATCTCACCCAGAACCACACATAAGATCCCACAGCAGCCACAGAGGAGTAAGTAAATAACTTGTCTTAGCTAGACTTTCCTCCAAATGGACAGGAATGGGTGCTGCCATTTTTGCTGGCATTGTCAGGAGTCACTTTCTGGCACCATAATGGCTTTGCTGGGAACTCAGACAAAAGGCATGAAGGAAATCATGCCTCATCCTGCCTTTCCATAACCAAGCCTCTTCATGAGGGACGGGGGAAAGCAGCATCTTTAACACAGGAGAAATGAACTGCTGCTACAGCAGCACAAACAAGCTCACCTTCCACTTGGCACAGTTGGTCAGCACCCCAAGGGATGTTGTAGGTGGGATGATCTGGGGATTGAACACTGTTGGTGCTCCCAAGCAGACAACCAGGCATGTTGTGAGCAAGAGAGGACTCAATCCCAGACCAGTCTTCCAAAGGAAGGAAGAAAAGCAAATCCCCTTGAAGCCTGTGGCAGGGCCACATCCATGGCCACTGTGCCATCAAGCCACAAAGGTGTGACAAAACACCACTGGGGGAGACAGAGACAATCACCCACCCCATCACCATGGGGTGCTGAGGAGCAAAAAGCCATCTGGGACACAGGAGAAACACTTCAAGAGCAGTGGCCAACACAGCACTGCAGAGAGGAAGCTCTTGCACCTTCACACACGCTGCCCTGTTTCCTCAAAGACCCAATTCCAAGCCCTCCAAAAATCAATGAGATAACAAGGAGATGAGTTGCAGCCAATATGGATTTGTCAAGAGCAAATCACATCGCTCCCATCTATCTCCCTCCTCCAAGAGCCGAACAGGCTTTGGGCACAGCTCTCCCTGTCAGACACCTCCACTCCAGGAAAGCTGCCCAGACTCCCATAGCCAGGGGAATGGGGTCTTAAGAGAAACTGTGACAGGGCAGGCACAAAGCTGCTCAGAGAGCCATGTGTAAAGAGCAGATATCAGCACTCTCCTCTGCTACAAAGGCAGAGCATATCAACAAACAGGATTTTGTAGGAACCTGTCACACATCTGCCTTCTTCAGAGCTTTTGCTACAGAGCTGGATGAAGGAGCAAAAAGAAAACTCATTAAATTCACAGGTAGCATGGAGGTGGGAAGAACTGGCAGGTTGTTTTAGAAGACAGGATTAGAAAATACTGGTATCTTAAGAAATCATCTTCTTTTTTCCAGGGCCATGTTTTTCTCTCCAGCAGGAATAATCAGCTGTCCAAGAACAAATGTCCAAATAGAAAAAACAAGTTTTCAGGGTTTTGCTTCACCACTCTTGCATATCAAGGCTTACTGATGCTGTAAGGAACGGAGACCTCTTGCCCTTAACCCTATGACAGTGCCATGTAGGGCTCAAGGCATGTTGCATTAGGCAGGCATCAGGGATCTCTTCCCTAGCAGCGTGCAAGCACAATAAGTATCAAGCTCAAAGGCCCAGAACAGGATCAGAAAACAAGAATTCCCACTCCCAGGCTGCTCTTTATCTCCTGCATCACTGTCACCTCGTTGCAACTGGCACACTGAGTGCCTCTTGCTCCAGCAGGGAAGGCGTTGCTGTGCCAGCAGCACATCATGCTAATCATGACAGCCCAGCAGAGGCTGCACCGAGCGCCCTGCACGCTTCACAGAGTTGTGCCAACTGCCTGCCCGAGCCCCCCATAACCAGCTGCACCCAGTTCTGCTGTCAAGTGTCCTTCCTCTTTCCCTGTGACAATTCACACCCACAGACTCTGCAAGACAAGGACTTCCCATCTCCAGTTGCCACCAGAAGCAAGCAAAGCACAACTGCCCCAAAAGAATAATAAGGCCTTTCCAGATGTGGTCTTTTTATGGAAAACCATGGCCAAGCCCCTGCAATGAGCTACATTTTTAGCCTGAAGGGAAGATATGCTTGCAGCCATTCTCCACATGATCCTTGGGCTTTCACTTTGGCTGCACATTTGGTTTTTCTCAATGTGAGCTGGTGGGGAAGTTGACCTTGAAGCCCTGGGAACTCTGATGTTCCAGGAAAGTTCATCCACTGCCAGAATAAGAAAGCAGAGTTTCCAAATAAGTGACATTTCTTTTCCTTTGGCAGCAATTGCAGGGAAGACTGCAAAGTAGCAGGGGATTGATCTGGCTCCTGTGGAGGTGACTAATGGGAACAGGATCCCACAGCTATGGCAGAGAACTCGATGGCACTGCCCCCTGCAGCTGCCTTGGTACAGAGACACTTCCCCCACATGTCATGGGGGGAATCCTTGCACCATGCTCCCCACATGGACGTCTCCCACGGACACGTTTTGCCAAGCCCTCCAAGAACCCAGAACTGGAAGCAAACATTTGAAATGCTAGCAGGAGAATCATGTCAGGAAAGGCACTTCAGGTTCAGAAGTACACAGTCAGCTGGGAAAACGCTCTCCACTGGAGCATCACCCAGACCACAGGCTTTTAGCACCATGTGGAGTATGACTGAATGCAGTCTTATCCCTCCAAAATGAAGACTGAAATAAAGCATTGCAGCAGAAATTATAGTGAGGCTCAGGGTAATCCCAGGGCAGGTCTTTTCACGGTGAGGTCAAGACAATCCATGCATCAGGAACTTGATGAAATTTAAAGAAAGGTCCAAAGAAGAGACAAAGTGGATGAAGTGGCTTGTATTTATTACCCACCACAAAAGACAGCAGCAAGATCAAGGTGTAAAAGCAAGGCATTAGCACCTCTGTGTCAGCATCAGTCTGTGAGGATCTGCCATATCTCCCACCAGTACTTATTGTGGTTTCTCTCCCGAAGGATGGGCTATGCACGTACACATCTGTACACCTTCCTTCAGACTGAAGGCTCACAGCACTGACAAACTTGGCACAGGCTGGTGAGGCTCCACAGCCTGCCATTGTATTTCCTCCTTCGGAAGAGACTGGGCATCATTAGCATTGCCAAAAAGCCTGTGAAGTTTAAAGCAGGATTGTCATGCTTTTGTTATTCTCACAGATGCCAACACCACAAGGGTGCTCTAGGATTTACAAAAGATCAGCTGGGAACTGAATGGAAGATACAGGCTATGTAAATTCTCCTCAGAAATGGCCCTGAGCACTGGAAGGCAGGGTTAGCGTGCCACTGGCACAGTCAGTTCAGCTCTTGGCTTCCTCACATCCCCTGCTGCCATTAAGCCCCGTCAGACACCTGTGACCCACACTATTAACACCAGCGTGTCAGCTCATTCCCGCTGAGAACAGCCGCACAGCCACAGCTATTCGTGCCTTTTGCCACCTCTCAGCACGACCACAGCAATCTGACAGCCCTGCAGTGTGTAAAGGGCTCTATCCGAAATATGCTCTGCGCCCCGAGTGCCCTGTAATCCCATTGCCACACTGCGCTGGGCAGCTGCCTCCCAGGTCCTGATCCAGAGATCAGGAGAAATCTGATCAAGGCCTTGGCCCTCATGTCCCCGTGGCCTCAGCAGCAGAGGCAAGGCTGTTTCCCAGGATGGAGTCAGCATGGAACAGCACAGAGTGCCACAGAACCCCGAGGGCTGATCCCATCCATGTGCAGCAGAACCTCCTCAGTCCCTGCTGAGCTGTTGCTGCCCAGGGAGCACAGGTTATCAGACATCTCCTGCTGCAAACCACTGGCTTTCTTTGTGCTCCTGGTGTGACAGAAATGCACCATGACGTGGATTTAAAAGAAATATCCTAGAACATGGCTTTCCACTGCAGGCACTTAACCCCTGGGATGACACTGAAACATCCAGACCCTGACAGATGCAGACACATTCACTGTCATGCACAACTCAAATCTCTCAGATAGACATCCTCAGAGCACAGGAAGCTCTGTCTGCAGCCCACACTAATAGTGAGGAGCTTATAAATTCTCAGTCAGCCTGTTCAGTCATATCAAATTAGCATAGGAGTTGTTGGGTTCCTTTGGAACAGGACTGGGACAGGTTATTTGGAACAGGACAGGTATTAGAGACATGGAAAGGAGAGGTGGGCTCCCCAGTGCAAGCAATGACTATCATGGCATGAAGTGACAGAAAGATATAGTGTCTGTGTCTCTTCTGAGCTCAAACAATTCCCCTATGGCTTCGCTCCCTCATCTGTAAAGACAAGAAAAACTTGGCTCACCTATCAAATTCCTATTTGCATCAGCTAAAAAGAATAAAGGTCTGGTCCCATGAGGTTCTGATTCATTCTGCTGAAGGTGCCTTATCCTTTTACGACAAGTTAATGGGAGCTGTGGTAGAAGCAATCCACCTTGTTTGGATGTGTTGGAACAGATGACTTATGAAGAAAGGCAGCCTCAACACCTCACTCTGCAGACTCTCAAACATTGCTGTACACCTTTTCTCTACCTGCCTCTGCCAATTTTCACCATGAGCTGTATTGCTTTATTATCACCTCTCTAAGGCTCCTCCACATGCTCCAAGCTCATCCCAGACTACCTAAACACCAGCCAGGACAGGCAGAGAGCCATTAGCACTGCGGTGCTGTTATTGCTGCTGCCTGGGCTGGAATTAATGCTGTTCAGCCACGGCGCAGTGAAAATATTGACTTTCCAGCTAATCAAACCAAATTCCATGAAAGCTACAACTTCAAACTTCAAAAAAATCCATCAATGATTCATAAATATTTGAAAGTGCCAGATTGATTGCATCTGGATTACTGCAGCGGAGGGAGCTGAGGTCTGGCTGAGGAGGAGATGGACGAGGCAGCTGCTCAGACCCTGATGTCATGGCTCCCAGGACTGCATGGACCTCCCCAGCCTCAGTGACAAGAGCACCATCCCCAGTGCTGAGTTATCTGTGCTGCTGCAACCCACTTGATCCAGAGTGCCCAGCCTGCAGGTAAGGATGTACCAGTCCATCTGTTTGCACCACGAAGATTAGAAGCCTAATAACCTGATTGTTTCATTTCTGACCCTGGAATAAAAAAATAAAATACATATAGATATTCCAACGTGCTCCACCCATTGCTGCCCACTAATGAGGTTGTTGGCATTCCCAGAACACTTCAGCTGGCCAAACTTCAGCTGGTCTCCGGGGAAGCAAGGGGATTTGTTAGCCTGGCCTTCTCTCCACCCAGCCCAGCCCTTCCATCTTCATGCCATTCAGCCAGCCAAGGAGGGGTGTTTTGTTTTCCCAACAACCTTTCCAAGGGGAGCAAATTCCAGAATGCAAGATGCAGCAAGTCAAAATTATCTATTTTTACTTCACCCCACAGAAAAGCTCCAACTTTTCCCAGATAAAAGAAAATTAATTCAAACTTGGATGGGGAAAACTTTTTGGAAAGAAACACAATAAATAGCTTTGGTTCACTGCAGACAGTCTTTGCTGCACAGAAGTTGGTTTGCAAAGCCACTGCAGGCTGCCTTTGTCCTCCAAGTCTCTGGAGCAACATTTGTACACAAAAGAAGCCAGCACAAAGTCCTTGCCTGTGAAACCATATATCCAGCTCTTGAAATCAAGAGGGGAAACAGAGGCCTACAAATCTTACTCTGAAACACAAAACTCTCCTTCATTAGCAACTGATGAGAGAGAGAGTCCTTCAGGGCAGGGCAGACAGGTAAGAGAAGAGGACCAAGGCAGGTTCAGGGCACTGTGCTCAGCCCCATCTCCTTCGACCGCCTCACTCCTCAATGACTGCCCTGGCAGGAAGCACAAATGCTGACTGAATGCTCCTGTGATTGCAGCATTCAGAGTGTCCCCTCTATAATCCTCTCTGTAATCCTGTAAGCTAACAGGGTACAGCTTCCCACTGCAGCCTCTCCTCGGTGGGAGCACTCCCAGCTCCAAGGCTCTGCCGAGAGAGCCGGGCGAGCACGGCCTCTGCACAAGCCAGGTCTCTGTCCCAGACAAGCAGCAATCCCCAGAGCTGGCAGTACTGCCTGACACCCCAAGAGACCCAGCTTTCCCAGGAGCACTGTATCTACCCCCATGTGGGAAGGCATGGCCACAAAAACCTCCCTTCACCGAGTCAGGCGCCTCATGTCCGTGGTGTGCACAGAGTGCAGTGCTGCTGGCAAGGGCTGTCCCCACCATAAGGGAGAAATCTGCTCCTGATCCTTTATGAAGATCAAGCTCCCAACGTCTGCCAGCTGCCTGACCACAAACCCTGACAAGAAGGAAAACACTTAGCTGCCAGCCTTCTCCAATTTCCAATCCCCACCAAGCTCAAGATCTGGGCAAAGGGCCTCTCCCTCCCTGGCATTAAACCCTTGGCCAGGGCACCCCAGTACTCAAAACACTGCTTGCACTGGTTGCTTGCTGGCTGGGGTTAAACCACAAAACACCGAAATAAGGCAATTAAACCACTCATTGCTTTCTCACCACCAAAAATAAACAGAGCCCCTAAGATAGTGGTTCTAAACACAAGATTAGAAAACATTCCTTGCCCATAAGCTTCCTGGAGCAAACCTTCCTGTCTTCATTCCAGTTAAAGATACCTTTAGCACAACTCACTCTACAGCACTGTTGGTTCCTCCCCAAACATCTAAGAATAGTCTAATGTATTTAAAGATTTTTTTCCCTAATCAGGAAAGAAACAGGACAATCACTTGAAGTACTTTAGTGAACTAGTTAAGAGTCACAAAAACCTCAACTTTATTTGGCAGCCATGGCACATACATTGGTCTGACCCTCAGTGCTCATGTAGCGAGTTTGAGGGCACAGCTGAACCTCAATTCTGTGCCACTGAAGTGCTGGAGATTGGGCTTCCCACACCACAAATGAGGATCACAACAACCACAACTGCCAGAAAAGCAGCAAACACACCCATACTGCTCTGTCTGGGTCATCTGCCACAGCTGGCTTGGTCTGTGACACTGCCTTGTAAGAGACTGCATGAGGAAGAAGAGAAGAGGTCCCTGATAGTGCCCCACAACCAAGAGGTGCAGCTGCTTCTCCAGCCCTGCTGACACACACACCTCATTTCTTGCCACCCTCCACATCCTCGCTCCCCAGGGTGAAATTGTTTCCTAGGAAAATCAGAGGATCTCCTGTTTAAGAATTGGACTCCAGTTTAAAAAAGCTATCTAAAAAGAAACCTGTCCTCGTGAGTTTGCTCATGGAAATCAATGACATGCTAGCAGATGTACCAAATATCCCCCGAAGTGCACATGTCAGTGCATTTCTTCCTTCAGAGATCATTAATGGCTCATGACCAAGGTCAGGAGTCAAGTCTAAGACTTTGCTGCTGATATAGAGGAAAGCATCTTTGCAGTGACACAGGGCACAACCTGCCCAGCTAATAGACTCACAGGAACTCGACTCCCAGACCTCATCCACCCCCTAATTTATAAATAATAAATTGCCATTTTAAAGCTGCTGTCTAGGAAGAGTATTATAAGCCTCTGCCACCCCTTGGAGACTGCAAACACAGTGACAAGACAAGAAACACACAGCAGATTAAAACAACTGTAAGTAAAATCAGCTTCAAAGCCAGAATAAAAGCCAAGCACACCACCAAAATTTTCTGGACGAAGAAAGATTTTTAGCAAATAAGGCCTGAATTGGGCCAGCCCCCTCCCTCACAAGGGAGAGCACTCAGTCACCATAGAGACAAAGCACAGGCACGACTCTCCTGTCCCCACTCTGCAGCCTGTGTCTCCTCTGAGGCTCCGGAGCAGATGGCAAGCTGCAAGCGAGGGAAGGAGGCACTGGTGAAATGCTGCATGTAAATAAGGCAGCCAAACACCTTTGCTGTGCCTCGGCAGCAGCCGAGCAGGGCTATTAAGGGGCTGCTGCAGGCGAGCGGCTCGGCAGCAGTAATGAGCTGGCCACGAGTGACTGATTCCGTGGCAAGGCTGGTTGGTATCGATCAGATGCTGCAGCCCTGCCACTCGGGCACAGACCGAGCTGATGGATCACCGGCACCGGGGAGGCCAGGGGAGAGAGAGCAGTGTCCCGGGAGGAGCCAGGACAGCGCCGGGACTCCGGGCTGGAGCTATCCCAGGCACTGAGCTTCTGCCTGCTTTCAGGGGCAAAGGAAGATGTTGCTTTTGCTGCTGCCCTGATAGCCTCTGGAGTATGTTTTCAGCACAAAGTCCTATTTGGGTCGGAAACAGGAACAGGGTTAGCTTTGCTTCCTTGGAGAAAAGTACGATTTGCAGCACAGCAGCCACAGTCGTGTTGGAGATTCCTCCCCACAGGAAGGGAAGGTGAAGAGGCAAAAGAATGCTGCCTGCTTTGACACAGGACACACTGTGTCCTTGCTGCTTATGTTATGAATAGAAAGTTTTTGGGTTTTGTTTTTTTTTTTTTTTGGGTTTTTTTTGGGTTAACCATTGTCCCCCTGATGCTGGCCCTTGCCAGGGAGGGACGCCAGGACAGACCTGGGGACAGACCCAGAATAGGATTGACATCAGAGCCAGTATGCAGATGAGAAATGCATTGCGCCCCGAATTTTTACAGTTTTTACAAGAAAAATCCCTAAAATCACGAGCCAACAAGTGACCTAAGTGACGTCTAAGGATGGGAGCGCAGTCCCGTACCTGCTTGGATCCTTTTTGCTTCTCACCCTAACCTGAAAAGATGCTGATTAAAGAGACGCCCCGGGGTGTTAGACAAAAAAGCAGGAATCTGCTGCTCTCCCGTGAGGAGGAATCCCCAGCTCTGCCTGCAGACCAGGACAAAGCTGCATCACCCTCCTGCTCCGTGCCACGCCTGGGAGCAGCGGCGGCGTGGGCGCGACCCGTCGATTGCTCCCCACCTGAGCTGATTCCTCTTCATAAAGGCATTAAAAAGGAGAAAGATCTCCTGCCCATTTATTTCACTTAGACTGTCCCATCACTGCCCCAGCCAAGAAACAGGTGTTTTTTTCAGCATTCTCACCTTGTTTCCCAGGCATTCAGAGTATCTCGTACTGTTTTTTCCCTTTATACCTGATTAATTTTTCCACCTTAAAATTATCTCAGGCAAGGACCCTGCGTATCTCTTGGGCCTAGCCCACTGTTCCAAGAGAAGGGAACAGCTCTGCACCTCTCAGATGGACTGATGCAGCTTCTCAGTACACGTTTGGTACCCAAAGCAGTATCCGTGGGTCCCACACATGCTACACCAGCACACCCCTGCCCAGAGAAGGGTGAGAAGCAGGAACAACATCCACTTGGATTGCATCATCACAGCAAG
This sequence comes from Passer montanus, assembly GCF_014805655.1. NCBI lineage: Eukaryota > Metazoa > Chordata > Aves > Passeriformes > Passeridae > Passer > Passer montanus. Next base: position 524,811 of record NW_024357725.1, read on the forward strand.
GCCTTGATGGATCCAAGCTGCAAAGGGCAGACTAACAGCACGTGGAGACTCTCCCTGGGAAGAGAGGAGTATTCCCATTCCTGGTGCTAACTAGTGCACCACACCCCAGCTCGGCTTGCAGGGCCCAGGGGGTTTGAGATGAAGGTCTGCCCACGATCAGTCTTTAGACCAGTCACCAGCAGTTACGGATTTCTCTGGGTTTACACTCTTCCACCTCTCCCTTACACAGCCAAAAAAGACTAGCAATAGTCACAGCTCAAATACTCTATTTAAAGGCTGCCTCGAGGACTAGAAGTTAATTTTAAAACTAACTGACCTAAGCTCTCTGCCACAGTACCTCAGGAGGAGTCTGGAAGGGTGGGGTTACTGCTAATGCTTGTCTAGAGAGTGTGTATTTTACCTCCCAGCTCTTATTTCACATTATTAATGTCAAGGTTTTTTAACAAAATTTGTCTTGGTCAATTAACTCAGACAGGGATGCTTGTAACATTCCAAATAAAGCCAATCACATCCTGTGCTCAGAAAGATGAGCGAGCATGGCTCAGGAAACAAGGGAATGACAAGGGCAAGGCATGACTCACACCTACCTCGCTCCCACATCCCGGAAAACAACCCACCCCACCAGCCTGGCAAGGACACAGACACCAACAGCCTCCTGCTCTCCCCACTAGAGCTCTCTCTGCTGCCCTGCACACCAAGGCTAACAGCTGCCCATAGCACAGAAAAGTCTGTTTTGAAGTATATTTGCCCAGTAGATCTGTCACAACAAAAGCATCACAAAGACACTTGCAATGACACTTGCTCACTAAAAGCAGAAAGAGTGATTCCCTTTCATAGAAAGCTGTTACTTGTGCATTGAAATATCTCTTGGTTTGACTTTTATCACATTCAGTTACAGTGCACTGAAATTTAAGGCACAGTCCTTACACGACCAGGGCCATGAGGGGCCACCCAGCATCTCTGCAGCCAGGTAAGAATCACACTGTGGAAGCTGAGGCCAATTCCCTTGGATTTCAGTAGTTACACTCTGCAGTGGGTCACTTCACATGTTATTTTTTTTGCCTTGCCTGGATGACCACTGCTGTGGAATTGGAAGGCAGTGACTGGTTGGCAGAGAAGAGGGATGCAGGCAGAGCTGTATTAATCCTTGACTGCTGAATGAGTATGCTTTCCTTCCCAAAAACACCTCAGGCTGTTCCCAACTGAAAAACATTTCTGTATCAAAACATCCAAGTATTTCCCCAAACAATGTCATATCCAAGAGAACAGAGTAGTTCCAGGGAAACCTGGACAAAAAAAGTAATTTAGAACTTCTTCATAGATCTGAAACAAAGTGTTTTGACTATCAGAAATTCATCTCTCTGCCAAAAAATCCAAACTCCTCTCGAATTTAAGGTCCTCACAGAAGCTGTACTTTCACATAAATAGAAGCCATTGTACAAGTAGTGAGGAAGGATTTTTGAAAGCCGTCATCATCTGAACTCACCACTTTTTCTGAGGAACACATTCACAAGTATATTTTTGCTACAGGAATTATAGCACATGTCATTTCCAACCAGAACATGCACTACCCATCTCAAATCTGTGATATGGTCAGAGCAGGCACAAAACCCTGGGTGCCTGGGGCGAGAATTGCCTCTGGCTCCCTCTGGGCCTTCCTCATCAAGTCAACTGCTAATGAAGAGCTGGTAAGCACCCATCTTAGGGGAGCAGCCTCCACGCCATGTGGGCAGGGCAGAGCTGTTGTATTGGCACGATTTCTTACACAGACCTTGCCTCAGACTGTCACCTGGTGTGGGACAGGTGCACCAAGATCTGCAAGGAATGAGGCTCCTGGAGAAAAGCAATCTGCTGGTGACCACGATGAGAGCACAGGCTGGTTCAGGTGAGCATTTATTCACACTGCCCCCACAATTTCATATTCCAATCAATGGAAATAAGAACTGCTTTACACGTTTGGTTTTTAGGCCAGATATCACCTGAAAGGTCTCAGCAGATGTCAGCCCTTGCCAGCCACAGGCTACAAATCCCAGGGCGCCGGTGCAGACCATACCACTTCTGGCCATGCAAAGCCCACTGGAATCCCCCCACAACCTCCTGCTCAATCACAGCCCCTCCAGAAGCTCATTCCTGCCCTCATGTGCAGCTGTCTGTGCTGGTGCAGCTACCAGCTTTCAGGGGAACCAAGGCAAGCATGCCAGGCCTTCTCGAGCTGCCTTCACAACAAACCGCCTCAGGCACACATCCCTGCTCAAACACTTCCAGATGTGCTCCCTGGTTCAGGATTGCCAACCCAGCAGTGCTCCAGCTTTGCACTGCTCACGCCTGCACAGAGCTGTGCTGACTTCTGGGGTGCCTCTCTGCCACAACACACCTCAGCCAGACCCTTGCAGGGGCTCTGTGACATCCCATCCCAAGAAGCAGCCTGCTCACAATTGAACTGCAAACCATGTTAGTTCCATTATCTGCACCAGAACACATGAAGAACTGTAGCTAACAAAATAAATGCCAGTCTCCAGTTCAGGAGTGCAGAAAAGCTATTGCTTTGATTTGCAGTACAAACTAGAACTTGAATGAAAGCAAGACCAATTTCTACTAATTAGAATCATAGAATCCCAGACTGGTTTGCATTGGAAGAGACCTTCAAGATCCTGTCATTTCACATGCCCTACCACAGGCAGGGATGCCTTCCTCAGGTTGCTCCAAGCACCCTCTAACTCGGCCTTAAACACTTCCAGGGATGGGGCAGCCACATCTTCCCTGGGCAACCTGTGCCATGACCTCACCAAAATTCTCACCCTTTTTGTTCAATCATTGTGGATGTGGAAATAACACAGAGCAGAAGAGGAGCTGTAGCTGCTGCACAGCTGTGACAGGTAAGTCAAGAAGCAGCTGAAGCAGGTTACTGTGCTCATCCAGCAGCCCAAGAAAAGAATTTTCAGGATAACCTTTCATTAGTGAATCCTGCCTTGGGCTGCACAGCCCACCTGTGCTGGACGGCAGCAGCCAGCTCCCCAAATCCTTCCTCGTGTAACTGAGGGCACAGCATCACATCCTGCAGATCCCCAGAGCACTTCCAAGGGAGAGCACAGCCCAGCTGACCCAGCACTGCCGTGTCCTTCTGGCTGCTGCTGCCCAATGCTGCAGATCAGAGGTGGGATCAATGCCACACTCACTAAAACCAGTGTTGAGGACAACGATTTCACACTAACTAGAAACAGCAGTAAAACAGACCTCTTTGACTATCATTTTCCAAGCAAATGCAGTGAGTAAGCAGCAGACTAGCAGTGCCAAGAGCAAAAAACTAATTTGGTGGGGGCTTTCTATTTAATATCCATGCTCTTGATCCCACAAAGATTTAAGATTTCTTTGGGCCTACACACTTGCATAAGGTCGTGTGTGCATTTAAGAGACTGTAGGATCTAAGCCAAACTTTTTACTAAGTACTAGATAAGCAAATTTGCCTAACAGGAATTTTAATTTGCCATTACCCCTTTAAAAATGTATTTGTTCTCTGCTAAATAGTAATAAATTAGCCTAACAGCAATCATTTATGTTTCTTTAGCATCTTGGAAGCATCTCAATACATTTTTACCAACCACAGCAGCCCAATGAAGCTAAATCAACTGCCACATGTACATCTCACAGGGTTTGGTTTGAAGCTGGGGTCTTTACAGTAGAAAGCTTGAATTTTTCACTAACTCACTGAAAAAACATATTTATAATTTCAAGTAGGAGGGAAGACGCACAGGAGCTCTGCAAGAAGAGTTTAATCTGGTGAAAGGAAGAATTTTTTTCAGCAGATTTTGTACCCTGCCCACCTACCCACCCTCCCTGGCATCACACATCAGGAGGTTCACACACAGCAAGCCCAGCCCTTCCGGGGAGGCTGACACAGCCTCCTGCACAGCTGGGCTTTGCACACAGGTACAGTGCCTGCCCCTGCACACAGCCTCCTGCACAGCTGGGCTTTGCACACAGGTACAGTGCCTGTCCCTGCACACCTGGGCTTTGCACACAGGTACAGTGCCTGCCCCTGCACAGCTGGGCTTTGCACACAGGTACAGTGCCTGCCCCTGCACAGCTGGGCTTTGCACACAGGTACAGTGCCTGCCCCTGCACACAGCCTCCTGCACAGCCGGGCTTTGCACACAGGTACAGTGCCTGCCCCTGCACACCTGGGCTTTGCACACAGGTACAGTGCCTGCCCCTGCACACAGCCTCCTGCACAGCTGGGCTTTGCACACAGGTACAGTGCCTGCCCCTGCACACACCAGACCATCCCAGCTCCAGAGGTGGGCACCTCTCCTAGTGCAGAGATGGGAGCAGACCCAGCCCAGGCCTGCCTGTAGCCCTTGGAGCGGGTTTGAACAGACAAGGACCAATCCTGGAGAAATCTGTGTTTCACAAACCCTACAAAGCTTTTGGTGGGGGGCTGGCCCGCTTCCCGAGCTCCCTTCCCAAATGCAGAAGGGTATTATCCCCTGAGAAGAGGCTGGAGAGATGACAGACACTAACAAGGCAGGCATCTCCAAACGGGAGCCCTAAAATACCTGTATTTTGGCATTCCTCCTCCCCACCATAACCTGCAGCACGGATCAAAACCCATTTCACTCCCAACGATGTTGCGGTGTGATGTCAGGGCTTGCCTCAGTTCCCTGGGTTTCTCCCTGAAATTCCCCTTCCCCGGTGGGTGTCAATCACCTCTCCTTTCCCCACCCTTGACCCCTGCTGGGCACTGTCTATCAACCCAGAAATTCCAAGAGAGCATCGAGTGATTGGCAGGTTCAAAGGATGCTCTCCACCCCCTGGGGGGCCATTGGCCCACCCAGGTGTCCCTCTCACCTGAGACCCCCTCCCCCTGTGCCTGGTTGGTGCTCCCTGGTCCCCTCCCCTGCCCCTCTCCAGGTAAAAGGGGAAGCAGAGCAGGAGGTTGGGTTCTGTTGGAGAGTTCTGGTGGGAGAGTTCAAGGGATTGTTGCAAGATTCAGAGGCTGTACCACCAAAATAAAAACTCTGGATTAAAACTCTCCATCAGGACCCACTCCTTTCTTCACCTCGCCTCAAAGGTTTCTCCAGCTCAGGAAGGCCTGAGGAGTGACTCCCTCAGCAGCAAGCTCCAGCCCCAAGCTCTGGAGCTCGGGGTGTGCTTGGACTTGTCCCCACGTTCCCAGCTGTGACCACAGGTGCTGAACAGCATCTCTGGGGAGAAAACCCCACAGGTGCCGCTGTTTGGTCAGCAGCTGGACCACACAGACCAAGGCAGTCCCGTCTGTAATATTGGCAACACCAATACAACACCATCCCTGAAGCAACACCACTGCACAGGCTGGGAGCGGAAAGAACAGCAATGCCTGAAGAGGAATTGAGGCTGACTCAGGGTGGCACAGGACAAACCACTGCACCTCTCCAAAACCCACCATGCTGTTGTCCCCTCTCCCCACCAAACGAGCTGTTCACTGGAGTGCAGCTGATAGCAATGAAGGACTGGGTGGAAATAGATTTTTTGTTCTGCCTGGCTGTGGCCTACTGGAGCCAGGGTCATTGGCTATGCACGGCAAGCAGGCAGCACTCCCTCATTAGCAGGCCACTCATCAGCTCCAGCCACCTTCATTATTGGTTCAAAGGACTGTGCCCAGCCATTATTGCCCTCTCCAGAAACTCAGCCTAATTGGCTCAGGGAACATACAGGTTAAGAGCATGAACAGCACTGCAGCTAGCACAGTTTTGCCAAGTCATGACTTTATGAGTTCAGGGAATTGCATATCCTCAGGTCCCGGAGTCTTGGGCACTGCACTTAACCTCACTTTCTGCATCAGCTGAAGGGGACAGGATGCTTCTAATCCTCATGGCTACAGGGGGAAGGAGTGGCCCTTAAAGGACTGCAAGCCAGATAGAACGACTTTACAAGTTTTTTTCGTCTTTATTTTTTTAATTTGCTGGCCATTTCCCAGGGAAGAGCTGGTAATGTAACTTCCACAGACGTGGAAAAACAGGCATGTTTGCTCTGAGCCAAGGAAGCAGCCACCCCAGAGCCCATTGCCCTGGGCAGTGAAGCTCTCTTTGTCCTCTGAAGCCACAGCACAGCAGAGCCTGTGTTTCCCTGTTTTCCAAGGCCAGGGAACCTCTGTCCCCAGGCACCAGCCAGCACCTGCAGCCCCCAGCCCACACTCAGCCCTACCTACAGGGTTGGTATGGCTCCATCCATCATCACAATCCAACTCAACAGAGAGGAGAGGAACAAGGGCTAGGAGAGCCCCTTCTCCAGCCACAACCACCACCAAAACACACCCAGCAAAGCATACCTTCAGTTTCTGAGCCATTCCTGTTTAAATGATCAAACATCCATATTTATCCTAGGGCTTCTGCAGAGGTTTCTCTCCTCTAAAGCTGAAGCAACACATCAGAACCATTCCCCCAATTCCTCCTTGCTTGCACACGTCTCCCCAGTTGGCCTTCAGACTGAAGGACTTCTATCTTCCTCTGAAGATAGTCCTTCAGACTGTCTCAGCTCCTCTGGTCAGCAGGCTCTGTTACCTCGTCACAAGTTCCAGGTGCTGCAGTGCTCACCCGGCTGAGCCTCCCTGCTGGTGCCACCTGTTTGCCATTACCAGGGACATCACTGGTGCTACCACACCCTGGCCTTGCTGCCACCTCAAACCCGGGCCCTAACACATCTCAGCTGCCTGCTCCTTTCCAAGCCTCTTGAAATCCTGACTGGATTTCAACCTTGCAGCCCAGTTTCCTGGGACCTGTACTCTAGGCAGACACTTGCCTTGGTGTTTGTTGGGGGTTAGGATTTTTCCTTCTGTTTCTTTCTCTCATGGAATTTTGTCCCAACTGTTGCTAAGAAACAATAACAACCAGTAGTAAGAGGGAAAAAAGATGTACCCAGGAAGGATGAAAGAAGAGGAGAGTACCTGGCTGCACTTCTGTTATCTGAGGGGTTTCTTTTGGAGGGGCAGAGACACCAAGAGATCTGTCAGGGGAAGTGGATCAGGTGTAGCTCCTCGCTCTCCGCTATCCATCGGAGGGGAAGCAGGATGGGAAGAAGCTAGCCTCACACCCGGTGCCTGGCGGGGCACCCTGTGGCTCCCTGCTCTTTATTCCAGCTCCGCTGCTCCCAGTTCTGCTGCTCCTGGCTCTGCATTCCAGCTTCCCCATTCCTAAAGTCAGCTCAGCCCAAAAGCCCCTTCATTTCCAAGTTCTAATAATTCGGAGGGAATGGGGTCATATTCTCCATTCCAAGGGAGGTTCCTGCCTCTCTTTCAAACCAAGACATTGTTAGGGATCTGTCCAAACCTTCACAAGTCCAGGCTGAGCTGATCTGCTGAGAACTCAAGCAGACTGAAATGGATTGCAGAACTAGCACTGTTAAGCTCATCTTGCAGCCTATTTCTTTCTTGCATCATTCTGATAAAATTCCCTGTAGACTGCTGGAAGAAATTTAATATTTTACATTAACATATGATAGAGGGGAGTGTGTTTAGGGATTTTTGATAGTAATGGTCACAAAAGCTTCCCTTTGCTTCTTGCAATAGCTAATGTCTCATTCTATAGATAGAGACCAATATATAATACAGGCCTTGTCCATCTTTCTAGAGCAGATCAGAAATTTTTCATCAACAATTGCTCACCACCAAAATAAAATAATCAATTGTATTCATTTAAATCAACATATCTCAGAAAATGCTAATATCACACAGTCTGTTCAATAGCTTTTCCATTAAAAAAAATGAAACAAAGAATTTTGAGAAGTCTAAAACGCCTTGTTCAAAACGATTCTTCCACACAAAATCATTTAGTTTGTATTTTAAAAATAGTGGCAAGCTGCGAAGACTGAAATAGAAATGAAATGTTTAATTTTGGAAGAACATATGCTTCATCAGAATTTTTAACATTCATTTCAGAGTCAAGAGAAAAACTGATGCCACAGACTGTCCTGTCAAAAGGAAAACTCACTTCTCTGCTAGTCCTAATATTTACGACTTCTGCTCGGTGTTAGCAAAATGCAGAAATACTTTTCACTTGCGGTGTGAACGAGGGGAGCTCTGTTGCAGAGCTGCCACGCTCCAGCCCTCCGCGATCGCTCATTCCACGCAAAGGCTGCGGCTCTGCAGGTGACAGCAGCTCCCTGGCACGGCCGGCCAGAGCAGCAGCAATACATCAGCATTGCTGTCACACTGCTGTCAGTGCCTGGCCCTTGGCAGGCAAAGCGATGGGTCCGCTGGGGCTGGATTAATTGAATCCCAATCCTAGGGGCATCCTCCAGATACAGGAGCTGGCCACAGCTGCCCATGCCTCGGGCACAGGAGTGCTGCTTTTGTTTGAAAGCACCTCTTTCCCAAAATGCGTTTAAAAGTGATTAGCAATCTGCAGGTAGAGAGTGACTGAGAGCTCTAGGCAGTGTAATTCCAGTCTGGGGTTAGCACATCTCTGCTCTCCCTTCACACGGACCAGGGAAAGAGGACACGAGTGTGGGATGGGTGTGAAGCTGCTCTGCGGTGACAGGGCAAGAGCGAGCAGGAGAAGCACATGTCCTTCCCATCTCCCCTCCAAAATACAGTCCCTGGAATGAGCTGGCAAAACCAGCTCTGGCTGCTGTGCAGCACAAGGTCCTTCAGCCTGGAGAAGCACTGATGGGTGGTCAGTCCCTGCCTGCAGGAGCAGGAGGCACCCACCAAGCTCCCACAGCCAGGGCGTGGAGAAGGGGATGCCTCTGCCAGAGGAGACAAAAAAATCTGAGCCTGATGCTGCTGTCTCACCAGAGAAGAGGTCACAAGTTGGCTGTTCATGTCCCAGTGAGCACCAGAGTTAAAGGGCTTTTTGGAAAAGGCATGTAGAAAGGGGAATGCTTAAAATGAAGCATGGATAAGAAATCCATCCCCATCCCTATCATGATCTTGTTGATGGTGAAAATAGAAAATTAATAGAATCATGGGATTGCTTGGGTTGGAAGGGTCTTTAAAGATCCAGTTCCACCCTCCCTGCCATGGGCAGGGACATCTTCCACTAGACCAGGTTGCTCCAAGCCCACTCCAACCTGACCTTGAAGTTGTTCCAGGATGGAGGGGTGGGTTAGTGTGCAATCCCCACCCCCTCTTTCAATGGCTCCTGTCTCAAAGAAGTGTGTTTGAGGTGTTAGCCCCACAGAAAGGGGCAGCTCCTTCCAGAAAAAGAGGAGTGTACAGTCATCTAATAGTCTAACTAGTCACTTAATAGTCTAACTAGTCACTTAATAATCTAACTAGTCACCTAATATAGGCACCTAACAGTCAGGTGCAGAGTTGACACAACCAGAGTTGACTCACAAGAGCTTGGCGTGTACACCACTTTTCTCACACCCCAAGAGGCTGCAGGGCCGGAAAAGACTGACAGTGTTTGTCTCCTGTGATATTTGCAATTTTCCCTTTTCCTACCATTTCAGAGAAGAGTCATGTTCCAATCCTTATACAACCATCCCCAAGCAGTGCCCACTGAGACCTGAGCATTTCTGTCTCTTTTGATAGCGCCTGTATCCCTCAGAAAGACAAAATGCCCCCAGCACAAAGCAGGCTCTGCAGCAGAGGCAGGAGCTTTGCTCCCAGCAGCTGGTGGCAGACACCAGCCCCTGAAATTCTGAGCCTGTCTGCAGGCACAGGCACTCTCATGCCTTGGAGCAGTGGGGGTCCCCCAAACACCCATGCATTAGCCTGCTCTCAGGGGACAAACAGCTCCTGAGTCACTGCACAGCCTTCAAACACGGGCTTTGTGCACTGGGTTATAAAAAGATGGGGAAAGAAGTCTTGAAAACATTGGGGTTTTTTCATCTTTTAGTGAGGTGGCATGGGAAGGGGTGGGGATCATGTGTCTCAGTAGTGGAGCAATTCATGAGGCCCACAAGCTTCCCTGAAAGGAGGCAAGGCAGCCCTAGAGAGATCAATCGCAATTTTATCTACCCTTTTCAAGTTCTCATTTCTTTTTATCCCATACTGCCAGATAAAAATCTCTGCCTCAAACACGGGTAAGGAGATAGAGCTTTATTATAGCATTCCAAAAACATTAGACGCTGTAGGCTTCACCCTTTTATGAGTTCACTTTGCTGGCACTTTCCTCTCTGCCCCCCCAAATCTCTTCCCTTTAATATTTTTTCTCTCCAAATCAGAACAACAGGCACAAAACTAATTATGTGATATTTCAGATCCATGTTGTGTTAATGGCACCCGATCGTGTGTGACATTTCCGACTTGTTAGACTATTATTCTCGCTTATTGTTATCTCTGCTGCTCTGAATACTGGCTCAGGGCTTTATATCCCCCCCATGCACCAGGCTCTCATGCCCCCCTTCCCTCTCTTGTTCTCATTTATCAGTGTGTGAGGATCTGTGGAATATTAAACTGGGCCATGCTGGATTGCTCACTCTGCTCGTTGTGGGCAGCGGTGGAAGGGAAGGCAGAGATGGCAGAGCACAGAAGGTAGGGAAAAGCAAATGCCAGAGGGGATTTGTGGGGAGAAGCCACCATAGCAAGAGTCAGCCCAGGGGAGCCACTGACTTAAGGCAGGGCTGTCAGGCTGTGAGATGTCCTCAGGTGACCTTCCAGTGATAGCTGCCCATCCCACCTGCCTTGTATTCTCCAAGGGTGGAGCAGCATCCATGAGAGACCCTCCTGGTGTGGCTTCATCTCCCACAGGCCTTGCTTGAAGAGCCAAAATTGTTCCTTCTGCTTAGACCTGTGGGTGGGCCTTAGGCAGCAGAGGCAGCAGACTGACCCTGGCCTTGAGCCCCTGGGCTGCCTCTCAGTGACAGCTGGCAGGGCATGTGGCACCCACAGCCTCTGCTGCTGGCCATAAACCCAGGGAGGGCCTTGAACTCTGGACACAGAGATGGAGGCCAAGGTCCAGAAGCACCAACAGCCCAGTGAGCATCAGCTGCTTGGCAGCTGCAGCACGAGGCAGAACAAATGGCAAGAGCCAATCGAGGGGTGCTGCTGCCACCACATGCCTACCAGGCAAATATCTGTGATGCCACCTCAGGGACTGGGCTTCTTATGGGAGTATCATGGTGCAGCTGTTGCCCCATTAGGGCCAGTTCATGGTCCCAGGGGTCCAGGGGAACATGCAATCATTACACATAGTTCTAGCTGTTCCTTCACCTGCCTGCAGAGCTCCCATATCCCGAGGACTCCTGAAGGTATTGGCCTGAATGCTGCCATCCTTTTGTTTCACTTCCTGACTGATTGTGCTCCTGGGTCTCTTTAGTCACACAAACACAGCAGCTGATTTGTCTCCACGCAGCACTCAGTGAGATGGCGGCTGCCAAGTTCTTCCTGCTGGTACAGGCAGTGTGATCATGCCAGCACTGAGGCTACAGGGAAACACTGAGAGGTTCCTCTTGCCTCCACTCCTTCTTGCTGAGGCTTCCCAGCGTGCCACAAATTGCTCTTCCCTCCCCATCCAATTTCCCCCGCTCCCTTCCAGCCCCACCCTTGCTCCATATGGGTTAACCCTGTGCTGCCAGTGAGCAGCACTGCACACAGCCCACGTACCTGGCTCCAACCAGCAGGTCCAAGAAACTCCTTCTACCTTGGGAAACTGTGTCAGGAGAGATCTACGCTGGTAATTAAGCCAGGGCCAGAGCCCAGGCTTCAGACACTGTCATGGCCATGCAAGCCAGGACATGCTTCCCTGGCCTGCTCCAGCCAGCAGTGTCCCAGAGCATCCTGGACACAGTTCAGGGGATGGCATGAGCCAGGGACTGTCACCACTGAACTGCATGGGAGAAGCCAGACTTTAGTTGTATCAGCAGGAACCACACCACATCACACCCCCGCAGGACCAGACTCGTTACATTTACTAGAATAGATACAGCCTTGGTACAAATGAGTTTTAGAGAGGACTCTCTGCCAGGAATATAATCTCCAGCTTCATTCCTTAGGGCTCAATCCAAGGAGAGTTTGCAATCATGTACTGCTCCCTCTGTGCCAAGGAGCTGGGAGGGGATGCAATAGCAAAACCTGAACATTTGAGCTAAATTGTTTTATATAACTCTGAGTCTCTGTCTTAGTTTAAGCCCCATCCAACTCTAATGCCACTGGCATGGCTGGAAGTCACCTGGGCTTGTGACCATGGGAGCCCTTGCAAGGGCCATTAGTGAGGGCACAGACACAGACAGGGCTCTGTGAGAGGCCAGACAGGACCCACGTGTCCCTGGGAGTCTGTAGGCTGGCAGCTATTTAGCAGACACACATGGAGACCTGAAATAAACTTCAGCTGGGAATAGGCTGCTTCCAGTGGCATCTGCAGGGATCTGCTGCAGGAGCAGCTTGGCGGGCACTGCCCGTGGGAGCAGTGCTGTGCCACTGCATTGTGCCTGGGCCCCAGGCAAGCAGCAGTTTGTGGGATTTCTGTGCAACAATTCCTGTCCAGAGACACTGTGTCAGCCCTCCTGGTGCATAACTCACTGGAGCTCTCACTCTGAGCAGCTCCAGGTCGAGCTCGATGACTGCATTCTCATGGGCTCTTTACCCCTGTGTTGAAAAGAAGGACTAGGAGACAAGAAAGTGGACAAGCTGCCTCACTGCAGCCCCTTCACAGTGGGGTCTGTTGCCCTCCTGCTGCAGCCCCTTGCACCCCCTGCCCAAACACCCATCTGTGCTCTCTGCCTGCTCCCAGAGCCCTGTGCACCATGCCCTGCTCTCCATGTCACTGCTCCTCCCCGCAACAGCTGCAGCACAATATGCTCCACAGCTTGTCAAGGGGGATGGGAGGAGGAGCAGCAAGATAGAAATAAATAAAATAAAATACGTCTCACTTAATCCTTTTATCACTCTACTTCTTTCAGTCATTTGCAGAGATAATAATCGCCCAGACTCTGCAGGAAGCACTGATGGAAGCAAGCACAGGAATCTCGTGGCAGCACCCTACTCCCTCATCTGCTGTCACTTGGGTGAGAGGAAAAAAACAAATCTTTAGAGAGGGCAGCCCAAGAGTTAGTCCCAGTGGGACAGGCTGGCAGGTGAGCAGGATCGGGGTCAGCAGGACATGGAAAAGGGAAAAAAATCGGAAGCAGAAGAGAGTCAGAAGCAAAGCTCTAGAAGGAGGGGAAATGCAGAGAGAGGGAGCAAGATAAAACAGCACCAAAGGAACAGGAAAAACTGGCACCAAGGAGCAGAGTGAGAGAGGGAAGAGGTGACAGAGCGCACGTCACTCTGAAGCCTGTCAGTAAAATGCTGCTTTCCTTGGAGATGGAGCAAAGGTCAAACCACTGCTCCATGCCAGGGTCTGGGAGCCCTGCCCAGGGCTCCTGCCTGCTCTGCCCCAGGCCATGCGAATGGATGCCCTGCTGTGCCTCCAGCAGGGCCAGCTCCAGGGCACGGACCAGGCATCCTGATGGCCACCAGGGTCTGCTGCATTCAGCAAGGAGTGGGAGAGAAGAATGTCCCTCTGGGCAAGGGAATCACAGCAGGTTCCTCCTGGGGAAAGTGGGCTTTGAGCTGGCCTAAAGCCACCCAGTCATGGCAGCAGGCAGAGTCAGAATGTCACCTCTTAGCATGTGGAGACTCAATGCTCCCACATAAAATGGCAGCTGTCTCTTCCAGTAAACAGATGCCTTTGTGGCTTTAAAGGGCACTGGATCAAGGTCATCTTTTCCTGAGATTTAGGCATCTCTTTCCTTTCCCTTCACATTTGCTAATATGGTACATCAGTCAGCTGGCTCTTCAACACATCTCTTGCAGTCACATCGATTCACACATTGATTTGTTTAAGTGCAGCACCAAATGCAATCCCATTCTTCATGTGTTCTCCCCATCTTGGGGAGTCCCCAGCAGACCCCAAAGGTGCCTGTCCCCATGAAGAGCCCCCAGCCTCTGGGTGCCAGCCAGGCCTGCAGCACCCAGGAGAAAGGAACCTCTATCCAGGAAACATCAGGTACCTCAGGTGTGATTTTTAATTTCCTGCAGTACTAAGATCTACAGTGCAATACCAGGAAAACAAGTTATTTTATCTGCCTTGGCTTTAATCTGCCATAAACTGTCACCATGGCAAGGCTTAGGGAGCTGTGTGTACAAGGACTGCTCATGCTTGGAAGGAAGATCCCTTTGTGCAGATCACTGGCTCCTGCCCAGGCTTCCCAAGCATCAGCTGGGCTGTGGGGAAGCTGCCTCTGGCTTCTCTCCAAGGGGAAAACCTTCCCAGGAGGGCCAGGCTGAGATTTCCCAGGCAATCCTTGCTGAACATGTGGGTTTCAGCCTCTTCACTTCCTTCAGGGCTCTTCCATGAGCCCAGTCAACTGCAAGCCTGAGGGGCAGTGGCCCCTCCACATGTCCTGAACAGATCTTTGTGCATCAACAGTGTTTTCTAAGCAAAAAACGCCAGTGGTTCCTTCTGCCTGTCCCCACACAGAGAGGCAGTGCCCCAGGAGAGTGACAGGAGAAAACAGAGCTGCTTATTCCAATGTGCTCCTGCATGAGAGCATTGTCAGTGCTGAGAACATTCCATGGAACCAAAGAACAGCTGAAAACAAAGCAAAAAACAAATCCCCAGAGAACAGCTTTCCTTCTCCTGACAAGGACATTCAGTTCATCTCCAAATGTCACCCCTACCTCAGCCCTCAGGTCCCTTGGGCTGCTGATTTCATTCCCTAGGTCGGTGAGGAGGCTGTACAGATGGGTTTGGGGAGGAAGTGGCAGGGGAAGCTGCCCTGGCTGGCTCTGTCCCCTGCCCAGCACACTGCCTGCCCTGGCTTTAGCTCCCATGCCAGGGCAGTGACACACAGCCATGCTGTGCTTCCCCCGTGCACTTCCAGGGGATCCTCATAAAATCTGACCTTCATGCTGCAAACCTGTGACTGATTGCTGAGTAAGTAATTCCTCCTGGGTGATTTAGCAGGCACTGTCCACAGAGCTGCAGTTTGTCTGGATTAGAAGAAGAATTCATCAGGCAGCAGCATGGCCCAGCTGCCTGTCTGCTCTCATTCCCACCTCCAGAGCCATCCCTGCCCCCAGCAGTCCCACCCTCCTTCTCCCCAAACAGCCCTGAGCTGCGAGGAGGGACAGGAGTCACGCAGGGAAAGGTGCTGGGGCTGCCTCTGCTCTTCCCCTGTCACAGAGCTCTCAGGGCCAGCTCTGCAGTAAGGGGAATATTATCTCTCCATGCTGCTGTTAATCTCTTTATGGCATCATTTGACCCTTTCTAACATCCATTGATTTTTGAACTATCCTTTATGGCAACGCTTTAGATCCCTTTGGTCTAAATTACTAAACATCAGTGCCCAGGGCAAAACATGGGAACAAATAAAGCAACAGGGAAGAGTCCATTCAGTAACTGTGATTTCCCTGGTGCTTTTGGGGCCCTTTCTCCCTCCTTCACTGCCCCTCAGCCTCCTGTCTGTGGGCACCCTAGGGCACTCCTTCCCTGCCAGCACCCAGAGACACCTGAGGCACCTGAGGCTGCCCCAGCTGTGCTCTGGGAAGAGGAAGGGTGTGTATGGCACACCTGGCAGCAGGTGCTGAGCCCACCTGGCTCCATCTCACCTTCTCCAGCTCTCCTGAGCCCAGCTGGCTCCATCTCAGATTCTCCAGCTCTGCACTTCCCCAGGCACTGTCACTCTCAGGTTCTGCTTTTTGCCAGCTGTCTCTAAACTCACACTGCCTGAAGTCACACACAAGAAGCTCCAGGCCAAGCCTTGCTAAAGCAGCCTAATAGGGCAACTCAACAAGAGGTGAAGGCTTCTCCTTTTAATTTACTGGATAAATGACTTTTTCTTCCAGATTAATATGTTTTAATTTATTTCTGTTTTCCTGCGCTCAGCCCTGGTCCAGCAGAGACTGTCTCCTTGCCTCATACTTGCTACTTGTCCAAATGAAATACTGAGGTATATTGTCTACTATTATAGTAAAATACACAATATATCACACTGATGCATTCTGTGAGTATGACATAAAAATGACAAATGTGCTCTGGTCAAACACTAAAATGTATTCATCCTGCATTAGTGCAAAATTAATATTAATACGCTAGAAAATGGCTTGGATGATGAGGGTTTTGTGTCATATTAGAGAGGACACTTCATTCCTTCCTCATTTTTTAGACAGCATCAGCCCTTAGTGCTGACAGGAGCCCCAGGATATCTACCACAGGAATATTTTCACAGAACTCCAGCCAGGACCACAGAGGATGAAATGCTTGGACACAACACAGACCTGAGTCCCACAGAACAGGTTTAGAAGGCCAAAGTGGTACCAAAATTAAAATGGTGCCCACCTTCTCTCTGCTGCAGATGCTTCATGATTTATCCCTTGTATATTATCATCCCCTCCCTCAATGTCTTCAGTCACTGACCGTGTCTAAAACCACCATGAGGGAGGAGTGGGATCCATCCCCATGGGTGGAGGGATCAGTTCATCACATTTGGATTTGGCTGGATTCCCCTGCTGAGTGCAAGTCTGTGTCAGATTTTCATAATTACTGCCCTCCTCCATGCAGTGTGGTAGAATAGCTGGTGAGTGAAATGCTGAGGATAATATACTTTACAATTAGGCCATTTAATTATTCCATTGTGTGATTTCCATAACCACAGGCATATTTCTGCAAATTTATTGACCACGTACAACAAAATATACCAAGTGAAGAGGAAAAGCAGCAGTTTTAATGTATCAAACATAAAAAATTATTTCCTCATCTCTCATTTGAAAGTCTCAAGCTCTGAAAGTGGCTCCAGCTAAGGTCTGCACACTGATTAATTGCCCTGCCAGTACCATATACATACATACCATACACATATTACGTGAGCAAGACAAAGTGGGGAGAGGTGAGGGACGTTTTCACCTTATCTAACCATATTTTAGGTAATGCTTTCTTACACAATAGCTTAGTTGCTGCATCTTTGCCAGATTTCCTAGAATCAACCCCCCCACAAGCCAGGCTTTCCCAATGCCAGCAGCTGAGCACAGCTCACCATGGCTTCATTTGCTGCCAGAGGATGAGCAATTCCAGGCCAGGTCTACCACATCCATTTCTCTCCCTCTGGCCAGGGCTTCAAGGGAAGATGAAACAAATAAGTGCTTTATCATTATGGGTACAAAATTGCAAAGCCAGGAAGGCTCCAGAAATGCAGACTTTCAACTGCATGGTCTCCCAGTGCAGTCCCCTTTGCCCCCCTGCCCACAAACCCTCCCGCACAGCCACGAGTTACTGAGCAAAAAAGCCTCCAGAGAGGCCTCAGAGGAACAGTCTGTACCCTGCCTTTCATCTGCAGAGCACGGGCTTTTCTACAGCACCATCAATACAGGATGGAGGAGGAATCGTTAGATGAGGCACTTCCATCAATATCTCTGAGAGGAACAGGTGACATGAAAAAAGGTGAACCTGAGACCTCTTCAGACTGGAGACAAAGAAATTACAAGGTTCTTTTCTTTTTGATGGGTTAGCATTTTGGTTTATATCTATATCTATACCTAATTTATACACCTAGAAATGGAGCATCCATTTTTCCTTTGTAAATAGGAAGTGGAGGCTGAAAGCTACAACCTTTGCCTAGAAGACTAAATGGCCTTTGGAACAGGCTGATAAGTGATAAAAACAACCTGCAAAAGCATGTATCCTTGCATCATTTAAGATGACCTTTTAGAAGGGAGATACAGGAAAAGGGGAAGAAAATGAAAAGAGAAAAGGAAAAAATGCTGGGGGAAAAAAATTTTAAAACCAAACATCCGCTGTTGGCATTAGAAGCAGCTGCTACTAGAACAAGAAAATAAAAATAAAAATAAAATGAGATTCGACATTTTATTTCCCCCATCAAACAATATATCCCAGCTAATGGCAGTAGAATAAAAATTTACCCAATGCAGCCTGCGAGAGAGGCAAGAGAGGAAGAGGAGAGAACAAGGTAGAGGGAGGGGAGAAAGGTTATTATAAATGTGTCAAGCTTGTTTATGGCCCTTTATCAGCAAGTGCAGTGGGAAGAGAGAGGCACCGTTAGTGCATTTTAAAAGTGTTTGGCAGCTTTGGTTGGCAATGTAAATAATCTTTATAGTCAGGAGCATTTATGTTTCAGGAACAGGCAGGCACGTGCCACCTGTGCCGACAGATTTTTGAAGGACCTTCTGACAGCCCTGCTGCGCTCTCCCTCCTGGCTCTGCGACATGGGTGCTTCATCTGCAGGTCTGAAACCACCTCTGAAGGAAAAGGCTGCACTGGGAGTATCAAGGGATTGAGGGGAGGACTTGAAAATCACGGAAAACACATCCATCAGGGTCAGGTGCTGGGCTGGTTCACCTGAGCCAGGGCAGCTGGGTTCCATTCTAGTGACGTTGTACAAATCTGCAGGACAGCAGCTCTGATGCTCCATGTGGTCAGAAGACCACAGCTCTGCCCAAACTGCAGCCCCCAGGGAGCAGGGTGCAGCAGTGGGGGAGTCATTCCAGCAGAGGATCTGGTCACCCCTTCTCCTGCTTCTCCCAGTTTCTACTACAATTAATGGAAGTAATAGGCAAATCCCTGTCATTTATTTACATGGAAAATATATTATCAGGAATACCCGTGCCCTGAAGGGAGCTGACATCTCATTTTTCATGGGCAGGATGGGGAGGGAGAGCCCTGAAGAGCAGCAGTGGCAGAGATAAACCAGGAGGCTGCCATGAACACGGAGACAAAGGAGGACACCGTGGTGCCTCTCCCTGCTGCTGCAAGGGAGATTCACGCTCTGCAGATTAATTCTGAAGCAGTGTTTAACACATCTCCCTTTGGGGATGAAGGATTTGCCCTGCGTTTCAATGAGACATTCAAAATCACACTCATCACTCTCGGAAATGGCTCTTAGTTAAATTGTCACCTCTCAAGCAGGAAGGCACAGCCAGGAGATGCTCAGCCTGGGAGGAGGATGGGGCTGCAGGGCCACGGCAGGGCTGGGCTGGCAGCAGCTGGCAGAGCAGCACAGGGCCTTGAACCACAAAGGTGAGCAGCTTGAGTCAAGGACTCAAAGCACAGACAGCTCGTGGGATGGCCACGGGGCTGGCAGGGAGCTGGGGCATGAAGTGGGTGTGTGGCTGCCAGTCTGTGGAGCAGAGGAAAAGAGAAACATCTGGAAAGGGGTAATGGCCAGAGGGCAAGGTTTTCCTTCTTGTGTGGGAAATGCAGAGTGGCCAAGCTAAGCCTGCTTTTTCTCTGATCTCATCTTGGATGCCTTCACCTTCCCTGTTTATTTCCTGCCCTTCCTGATAGACCAAAGGAAGCCAAAACTCAGAGGGAACATGCAGCTTTGCTGCTCTTGTGCATCCTGGAGTCCCAGAGCCAGCAGAGGAGAAGTGGAGCAGACCAGAAGGGTCAGCAGATGAGTGATAGCAGAGACCCAAAGCTACCATGTCCCTCAGTCCACGCTGCAGTGTCCAGCACACATCCACAGGGTGTGATGAACAGCCTTGGGAATGTCTCCATCAGCACAGAAGGGCAGAGCAGACGCAGTGACAGCACTGGCTTTGCTGCTTTTGCTGTAAATCCACTTTGAGCTGCAGGGGTGGAGCCAAGCCACAAGGCTGGGGGTCTCCATTCCAGTACACCTGGCTGTGGGACAGTAATCAGAGCAATTCCTCTCCCACGGGTCTCCAGAGCTGCCAACTAATGAGTGACAACTCCAATTGCTACGACCTGAGGACATCTGAACAAACATCCAAAGGCCTCTTTTACCCTCTTGCTGATCTTGAGAGTATTCACATCTGCTGTATGAAAAGGTGTAACTGCATTCAATCTAAGGCATAAGAGAAAAAGGTAGAATTTTATGAACTCAGCACACCAGCACTTTCCAGGAAGCCCTGGAACACTGTCCAACCTGTGTTCCCCTCCTGATAAGGAGCCAGCAAATTCACTTTCCATGTGCAGCCAGGTACCTGGAAATCGTCATATAAAGGAATTTAAATGTAGATGTGTGATATTTACTGCAAAGCACGGCCTGTACGCAGACGGGGGCAGGAATGCTTGAGCAGGAGGCGTAAATGACTATTGCAGGTAGAAAACCCACTGCAATTCATGCATCACACAAATGGTTGTGTATATTAAAGCAATGAGGACAAAGGGTATTGATTTAGCACAAGTATCAAGAGTCCCAGGTGCTAAAACCTGAAGAAATACAAACTGTGCTGGGCAGAATAACAACAAAACGAAATGATAAAAGGATATGAGTGTTTGAAAAGACGCTTTGGACGGGCTATAAATTCTAATAATCCATATTTCTCGAAAGCAGCAGCTATTGACTCAAAAACAAAAGAGCAGGCATTGTAATGTAACAAATGTCAGACGGGATAGCAGCAGGAATTCAATTTGCTCTGGCCATAGATCAACTTGAAACTTAATGTAATGGCACATAGTTAAAGCTGCACCCTCACTTAATGGCTATTACCAGTCCTGGGTGGGTTTTCCAGCAAGCATAAAGCAGTGAGTAATTGGCCCCGCTCTGCCTGCATCACTGCTAATGAAAAAAACCATGCTCAAGCCTGGCAGCAGTGGGATAAGGGGAAAGCAGGGAACCCTGGCAGAAGCAGGCAGCACCAGACTGCCAAGAGCCTGCCCTGCCAGGATCCCTTGAAAGAGTTTCAGGAGAGACCTCCTGGACTTCAGCTGACCAGCATCTCTTTTGTAGAAGGGTCAGATCCTCGAGGCAGCAGTCAGACATCCTTGTTAGCTTCCTAAATGAGCAGCACTCAGCCTGCTGAAGAAGAGCAGAGAGACCCTGGCAGTGCTCCCTGCCCTGCCCTAAGCATAGAGTGTTTGGGGCTGCTCGGGCATGGCCTCTGCAGTCAGCCAATTAGAGCCACTGTAATTAGTGCTCTTCCGTGACTGGCTGCAAACATGGAGTTCAACACCAAACAGATTTCCCGTCCCACAGTTCCTGTGGCTGCTGCAGTGAAGAAGAGAAGTGTCAGAATCACTGAGAATATGCTCTGGCCATATGCTAGAGGGAAGAGACACTGAATGGAGGGGGAGGCAGTGGGGAAGAGGAGCAGGATGGGGGTGGGACACAAACCTTTGTAGCAAGGAACTGCAGAATTGCAGAATGGTTTGAGTTGAAAGGGACCTTAAAGATCATCCTATTCCAACCCCCTGCCATGGTCAGGGACATTTTTCACTAGATCAGGCTGCTCAGAGCTCCATCCAGCCTAGCCTTGAACGTTTCAAGGCATGGGGCATCCACAACTTCTTTGAGGAGCCTGTTCCAATGCCTCACCCCCACCCACAGGGAAGAATTTTTCCCTCATATCTAATCTAAACCTACTCTCTTTTAGTTTCAATCCATTCCCCCTTGTCCTGTCACTCCAGGTTCTTATAGCAAAGTCCCTCTCTGAATTTCTTGGAGCTCCTTCAGGTACTGGAAGGCTGCAATTAGGTCACTCCTGAGTCTTCTCCAGGCTGAACAATCCCAATTCTCACAGCTTTTTCACATAGGAGAGGTGTTCCATCCCTCTGATCGTGTGGAGGCCTCCTCTGGAGTCACTCCAACAAGTCAATGCCCATCCTGTGCTGGGGGAGGCCCCCTCTGGAGTCACTCCAACAAGTCAATGCCCATCCTGTGCTGGGAACCCCAATGTGAAGCATCCAAAGCAATGGCAGCAAGGCAGGGCTGCTCCCAACAGGCACATTAGACTTTAATGTGAAGCATCCAAAGCAATTGGGGAGGGCAAAGATGTAAAATTGTCCTGATCACTCCACTGCAGATAGGCAGGGCTGCTCCCAACAGGCACATTAGACTTCTAACCAAGAGTAAAGCTGGCAAAATGTTAACTTTCCAGGGATCTGCCACTCCAAATTTCAGGACACGGTTTTGGAACAATCGAAAATAAATCAGCCCCTGGGAGAAACTCTCAGGTTTGTCATTGAGCCTCACACATGGCACGAAGAGGCTCTGGAAGGTCAGAGCTGTGTGAACCTCCCTGCAGCACAAACACAACCAATTTTATTCCGTATCATTAAATATGGAACTGCGGCCTTTGACTTAGCTCTTTGAATGCTCCTCAGGAGGCTATTTAAATACCTTCCACAGCCTTTTATTAAAGCAGTAAAGATACTCAGAACTTGTGACTCAGCTCTGCCTCCTCACTTAGCATGAACCATACCTAGAACTTGCCAAGGTGCCCAGGTATTGGTGTCTCTGGGTCTGGACTGAAGGCACTTGAGATGGTAGCTCATGTTCGGACTCAGGTGTTTATTATTTCTTATCAGTGAAACAGCCTCACAACCATGAGTTCAGCAGCTTTTCATTAGAAGGCACAAAATGGCTAACTATCTCTTGTTACAAGGTCTTTTAAGACTAAACTATCCAATTAAGAAAGGACACCTAGATTATTTTCCCTTTAAACCCAATCACTGATCCCTCAAAGGCTCCAATGTAGACTTTTCTGTCCAATTAAAAAGCATCACCCGAACCCATGAAGAAGGAAGAAGAAAGTGAAGAACATCCTGCCTCCACCCTAAAACCTCTATCTTTCTTCATATTTATTTCTATATTCTAAAACCTCAAACTCTTAAGTTTTCCACCCTGTGATATTGAACAGTTCTAACCAACTACACACCCATAATCCCAGGGCTATCAATCAGTTCTGGAAGCCTTCTCCACAGCCTCAGGTCAAATGCAGTGCTCTCTTGTGGGTCTGTGCCTTTAAGCACAGAAAGTTTAAAATTCTCAGCATCCAGGCTTCCAACACCCAAGGGTGGCAGGGATTACCCCAAGTAAAAGTTGGCAAGCAGTGCTTTGGGTGGCATGACTGGCGTTCCTTGTGCTGCAGCACCGGGAGGCGTTGGTGGGGTTTCAGCACAGAAGAGCTGCTGAGCTGTGGGAAGCCCGGCACAGGCTTCCTGGGAGCCCAGCTGCTCTCCCTGGGAACAGGAGGTGCCTGTTTTGCTAAGAAGTTCCCAGCTTCTATCCCTGGGTGAGGACACAGCTCAAACACCCAACCCAAAACTCAACAAGAACAAGGTCAAGCAAGAGCCCAGCTCTCAGTTACTCTTGTCCTTGGTGTTCAGTGCACACAGGAGGTCAGGAGCAGATTTGGTGTTGACCAGAGAGCTGATGAGAGCAAATGGAGCCCTGGAAGCTGAGTGTGCTCATGGAAACCAGACCTTCTGAGTGAGAAGCTGGAAGGGGGAAGGGATGTTGTACAAATCCACAGATTTGTACAGATTAAAGTTCAGATTAAATCTCATCTTTAAGCCCTGAGTTCCAGTAACAGTATCTGCTTTAATGCCCACAGGCCTTGCTTTCCTCAGTAATCTCAGCCATCAGTCTCCCGTGACTGACAACAGCAGGAATTAATCTCTTTTGAAGCTGACAAAACTCACTCTGAACTGATTTTCTCTTGAGCTCTGTTTATCTGAGACCGAGACTGAAGAAAGCAGCTCTGAAGCAATCACAGCCTCCATTCACCCCAGATCTGCACTGATGCAGCAACAGCCACCAAGTGTGGCCAAGGCCAGTCTTGGCAAGTGCAACACCCACCAGAAGCAGTCCTGCTCATTTTCTGTCCCCCAGGCCCCTTCCCCTCTAGAAGCCAAGGCTGTGTTGACACATCTTGCCTGATTCCCAAGAGACCTGGGGCAGGCTGCCTGGCAGAGAGGGGACCCCAGCCTGACTCACAACAAAACAGCTGAAAATATTCTGGGCGTCTGTTTACAGCCCCATAAAGATTTTATGCAGTGCATTTAGCCTCATATCTCCGCATTCATCGTGTTAAATGCTGAACATTTTACTTTAATACCACACTGGCTACAAGCAGGAATACTTAATGTCAGTAAATAAGAAGTAATCACATTTTCTCAGTGAATGGATCAAAAATGGCCACTGGGAGAGTTAACCTTCTGAAGTCAATAGCCAGGAGCTCTTGGTGGATTTTCCAGCAAACTGTGGACCCTGTGGGGCATCTCCAGGAAAAGAAAATAATTAGAAAAATAATGGTATAAATAATAAAGCTTATGCATCTTTTAATTGAGGAACTGGTCTGTAAATTGGGCACAGCACGCTCATGCCCAAAAGCCAGTATTATACATTCAAATGCAGGCAATGGAGGGAAAGAGGGATAGAAGCAGACGGACTAAGACTCTGCATTTGTGAATAAAATCTACCAGAAAAGCACATTAGAGCTCCTTGGAAACTGGAGCATCTCATGGAGAAACACACACACACACAGAAGAGGAGCTTCTCGAGTGAGCCCAGATTATCACAGCAGACTCTCAGGCACGGCTCCTGCAGATCTCTAACCAGCCCTGCCTGGGCTTTGGGCACACTTCTATCTACCTGGAAACTCCAGGCTCCAGCAGCAGCTAAATTCCCCTGGATGCAATCACTCCTTCCTGAGGTGGGCACGTGGCCAGCTCACAGCACCACGCTGCAGCCTTGGGCCCACGTGCCCACTGAGGAGGGGCTCAATGTCTCACGAGATAGCAGCTTCAGTGTGGCAGCAGATTAGCAATATATTAATTATGGTTGAGCTATCCCAATTGAAATGATGCTTAACAAGTCATCCCAATGAGGAAGGTCAAAATCTAACTGAATGTCTCACGGCTTTACCTTAACTCACCTTGCCATGCTGACAGGCTGCCCAGAGCACTGTGGCTGCCCCGTGCCTGGAAGTGTCCAAGGGCAAGAGGGACAGGGCTTGGAGCAACCTGGGCTAGAGGAAGGGGGGTTGGACTGGATGATCTCTGAAGTCCCTCCCATCCAAACCATCCTATGATAGGTTCACATTAGATATCTGTATTATATGATTTTCTGAACTCACCTCTCCTCCACTCCATGTCTCTGAGCTTCTCTCTGTTTCAACCTTCTCATGTAAAATTGCCCCTTCCTTTCTCTCCAACATTTTGTCATTATCTACCAACCAGAAGACCAGTTTAACTCCTTTGCATCTCAATTTAACCACACTCTCAATCTGTCACTCAGCTGTCAGCAGTAATGTTAGGAAACAACACTTCAACACCTTTCACACCACATCACTCCTATACAAGCTCTCCTAAGTCTGAACTATTGGTTTCTCTGGGTACCTGGGTGCACCACTCTGGTCTGAATCTAGGCCTTGGCTATAGAAAAGACCCCCACAAAGGGGTCTGATCTCCAGGTTACTCTTTCAAGGGCACAGGTGGCGCTGATACCAGCAAGCCTGATGCACATTGCAGCAGAACTTCGTGCCAGCAGATGAGAAGGGTGGGGTAGGCCTAGTAGAGGATAGTACATGTCCCTATCCAAAACATCCTTCCCAGCTTGTTAGATCCTAAAAACACAAAGATACTTCCATAAAGCTTCTTCAAGGCTCAAGCCCCACTGAATTGCTCCTGAAAACTTCATCTGCAGCTCTGGCAGCACAGACTAGCATGGCTGATTCCCAGCTGTGTTCTACAGCTTTCCCAGTCACAGAGGGGCTGGGAATTAGGTTGTGGGGATAGGAGGTGGGAAGCTCATTTGCTTTCTCCACCTCAGCCTCTTCTTCTGTCTTGATAAGCTGCCTACAGGAAAACAGCAACTTTGAGGCTGACAGCCAGACAGACACCAGTGCTGTCCCACAACTGGTGGGGCACCACAGAACATGACAAGATGCTCCATTTCCTTCAGCAATCACAGAACTTCCAGCAGACCCTTGATGAGAACACCTCAAGTCTACAGGATGTTCCACAAGGTCTCTAACTGCTGCTTGCACGACATCCCCCAGAACACCTCGCGTGTCTCCCTTTGAAGTTGTGACCTGATTACCAAAAGCAACGTGCTGCAGATGTACCTCTGCAAGCCCAGAAGCACCAGGGGAAATGAATATATTAGTATTTATCATATTAATGCAGATCAAGCTGGGTATTTGTTCTGACATTTCAATAATAGCTTTTTCTCTTTTTTTTTTTAAGCAGCAGCTTGTATTTTCTTCTCCTTTAAATAATTCATTGTTACATTAAACTTATTTTAAATTGGGGTCCTTTTTTGATCAAACTGAAACCTTATTTGGATAGCCAAAGGGGAAAAAAGGTATAAATGAAAACTCCCTCTTTTCTCTCCTCCATTCTTTCACTCTTCCTTTTTTCTCTCTTGTTAAAATCTCTTAATCAAAGTGACAATCTGTCTTTCCCGGGAAGGAAGCTGGTGCCTTTGAACAGTGCTGCTCTGAGAGCTCTGTGCTTTGATGTGGGATTTAACTTCTGCCTTTAGCAATCTCCAGAGTCTGTGCACCATGCACTGTGCCAGCATGTGCCCATGGAGTGTTCTCGTGTGTCCTTGTGCCCAGGCACAGCCTGACCCACCCGCGTGGGCAACAAAACAAATCAAATGGCAAGGGGAAACAAAGCAAATGCAGAAGAGTGACATGAGCCATGTGGAGCCACTCCTGGACACAGCTCAGAGGGGACCTTGTTCTTTGCCTTCCCCCGCAGTGACACCATCAAGCACCATCTGTGAGATTCAGTGCACACAGAGCAGCCTGTGAGAGGGCTGACACCCTCACAAGCCCAGCTGTGTCCTGGGAGCCCTGTTCCTGCAGGTCATGGTCCCTGGGCCATGGCTGCACCCTTCTGGGTGAAGGGACACAGTCTGGGGCTCTCATGCTACTTGCTGTCCTCTCCCTTCCCTCCCTCAGCTGCACTCCCTGTTCTCAGCACTGTCTCTCTTCTGCTCTGGAATTGTTTCCCTCATCCTTTCTCTAGGCCCAGCTGACCTCAGTAGTGGCTCTGGGGGACAGTGAGGTCTTCACCTTGTGTCTTCTTTGAGGACACAGCACAATCAGCAGATTTAACCTCAGGAAACACAAAGCCAGGCTTGGACACATGGGCCACCTCAAGAGCCTGGGCTCAGCTTGCTTCCATGGGTCACTGCTGTCCTGGTGCCTTGGTCACACATTCTGTTGTGGGGTGAATGTCACAGAAAGCAAAACCAGAGCAGAGCTGCTGACATCTTGCCATTGCACAGGAGGAAAGTTCCCTCTCTATGACATAAGGAAGAACCATCACTGGCTGCTATGATTTTACAGCAGCTACTCATCACATAATTCCCAAAGACCTCTGCTCTACTCCTAGCAAGTGTCTCTGGGATTTCACCCAATCCTTCAGAGATCACCTTTCCCATCAGTGTTGGTACCTTTGTCATCCTTAAGAGAAGTTCTTTGTCTGAGCCAAGCAGAGCTCTTGGTTTTGTGTTCATTGAAGATTTTACAGGTGCTTCTACCTGTCATCCCCAGTGGTTTTCTGCAGCAGCAGGCCGAGTGCGCAAATGCTTTACAAAATACTGAACAACACAAACCTCAGAACTACAAATCTCCAAAGCAGCTTCAAGTCAGAGAAAACAAAACCTTGACAACAACAGAATCCAGCACTGCTTCAAGTTTCTTGTACCAAAAGACAATCTTAAAAGCAAAACTGGTATCAGTTCATAATGCCATCTATCAAGAGTCTGAGCATTTTTGGAAGTTTAATGTTTCAAGTTTTCCCCACTTTTCTCCTCCTTTAAAAGCTTATACACAAATACACACACACACAGAGGACTTTCTTCTGCTTTAAGAACAAACACACATAAAAACACATATGCAGAAACACATTAATTTTTCAGAATCTTTTCTTTCTTTTATGTGTGTCCCATTCCTCACCTCTTCTAAGTAATAGTAGAGTTCTTGTTGGAATTCTGTCTCACATTTCTGTAAGCTGTGGGGATAGTATGGCAGGAAATAAAACTGAAATTCTCCCTACTTGCCTGGTCTGGGAACTTTTGCTGATAAACTGCAAATTCCTGCTCTGCTGGGAAGAGCTCACACCTCGCCCATGGTGACCCAAGAGGGAGATGCCAGAAGAGATCTATCCAATTCCCAGTGTCTGCATTGCAAGCAATGGACAGAAAATAATGGTAGTTACAGAGTAGGGGGACACAATACCCCAGACTCCATCTAAGCAATTGCTGCCCCTTTTTGGTTTTTGACAGAGCCTCTCTGGCCAATCTGATCTCTGCTGCAGGCCTGCTTTTCTCATCTCCATGGCTCCATCTCTTAGGTTCATCTCCCTCTGTTTTGAGGATCTGTCTCCTTGGCTTGGATACTTCCAGGGCCCTCCCAAGGGCATTCTATCCCATTGAGCATATATTGCTCCCAGAATCTTTTGTTACTGCAGATCCCCTTCACTGAATACCTATTCCTGTACATCTTGGATCAGCCAAAACCAAGGGTTATATCCTTTCCGTGGAGGAGTGAGGGAAAACAGCAGCTGCCACTTGAAAACCAAGGGAGCCTGGAGAGGCCAGTGATGGGCTGCCTGCATCCAGGGATGGTGGTAAAGGACACAAGATAGGCTTCAGCTGGAGACCAAGGTCAGGCTGCCTGGGGAAGGACATACAGGAGAGGAATAGAAGAGACAAAAAGTGATAGTGACAGGGAACAGGAAGATGCTTTACAGTGGACAGGAAGCATTTGTTTCATGTGGAGCAGGAAGCAGGGAGATCTCCAGGGAGGTTTCCCAGGCATTTGTTGTAACTAGAACACACAGAGGAAATTTCCACCCCCAACTTTTGTAATGCTTTATGTGGGAGGTAAAATCTGACAGAGGTACAGCTCTGAGCTACCACATTACCACTTCCCTGTCTGTCCTGAGCACTGTGACACGGACAGCTCAGCCCATCCCAACACACCTCCCCTGTCAGGCCCTGCCTTCCAGAGGCACAGAGCATCCCCAGCCTGCTCAGAGCCTCAGACACAGACCTCTGTGCACAGCCTCGGGGGATGGGGCACAGGATGGGGCTGTGCCAGGCTTGCTGTGGGTGCCCAGCCCACTCCCCAGTGCTGCCTCGGGTATGGATGATGCAGTTCTGCAGTGCTCAGTGCCCTTGTGCTGCCCAAGGAGAGAGCCAGGAGCAGCACCCCTGCAGAATCCCTGGCCATTTCTAGCAGGCAAGCAAAGCAAAAGTGCAGGAGGAGCATTTCCAGGCAAGAACACCTGTGCAGAGAGCCCTGCCAGTCCATGGGCTCCCTAAACCCGAGCCTAAGCCCGAGCCTAAAGCCGAGCCTAAGCCCGAGCCTAAGCCCGAGCCTGCCGGCTGCATCACTGCCGCACCCGCCCGCGCTGCACACGCCGCGGGTCCCTCCTGAGATTTGCCACCAGCTTAACTGAGAGCACACTGGAGAAGGTCCCCCCGCCCCTACCCTCATGCATACCCAATCAGACCTCCTGATTATGCAAATTAAACACAGCAACATCATCACCTCCAATACACACATGACCACCACCACCTCCCCCCCTCCTGCGCTTCTACCCCGCCCCATTCCAGCACAAAAAGGGAGGGGGGGTGAAGAAGAGTAACAAACCCTTCATTCATAACCAAAAACATTAATTATATGTAATGATGGGCAGTCAACTCCCTGAAGCATTTGCATAATTACTAATGCTAATGGATTCAGAGTGCCTCTCTCCTTCTCGTGGAAGAAATTTAATTGGAAAATGCATAAAAGCATGAGGAGGGAGGAGGGTGCTCTGAGCATCTGAAGTGGCACACGCACAGCACAGGAGCTCTCTGGAAATGGAGGAGGAAACCTGGTCACTCCCTCCAGCTCCTGAGGCCAACCTGCCTTTTCCTCCCTTGCCTGCTCCAGCATCACCCCCATTTCTGGGGAGCAGGCACAGGAGAGATCGAGGGGTAGGATTAGAGAGCATCCAGGTCAGTCACCTTGATCCCAAGGGCATTACAAAAATAAGATTTAATGAAATTAGGGAATTCTCACCTAGGTGCCCCAAAGATAGCGAGTAATAATGCATGCCATTTGCCTGGCAGGAGGATTCCTTGGGCCCTCTGGCCCCACAAATCTCCAGTAGCTGTGCTTTTCTCTGTTCCCCTACACCTGCTGGGGGCTGCTGAGCTTCCCTGAGGCTGAACTTGCTGCTCTCTCCCCACTGCCTCCAGTTGTGCTGCCACAGGCCTCCACTCCCTTCCCAAGCAAAAGCAACATCACAGCAACTACAGCACAGCAGCCAGAGCCAGAACCTCTCCATGCCCTCAGGGAATGTCTTTTCCTCCTTCCTGGCTACCTAATAATGGCTAAAGGGGTATCAAATCTGGGACTGGGCCACCTCCTGTGCTCTTCTCAGTCCCCAGACTCACTCCCACAGTTCTCCAGGCCAGTGCATCTCTATGGCCAGGATTTGGGAAGGGGTGAGCAAGAGTTCATGCAGCCATATGTCTGTTCTTCTTTTCCTTGCATTTATTCCCCATCTCTCTGGAGTTTGGCACTGGGTCTGGGTCTGTCCTGCAGACAGTGCACAGGAGGTCAGCTGTGCACCCACTGCCTTTGCCCTCCTCAAGGGGCTGAGCTCCTAAATGGAGACAAGTTCTGCATTGCACTGTGAGCAGCTGGTGAGGCAGCAGATGGCCAGGAATCTGTAAAAGTTAAAAAAAAAAAAATTTAGAAAGTGCCTCCGTTACAGCCCCAGGTATTGTTCACTCCTTCCCAGTGCCACCAGACTCTGAGTGCATATCAACCAGGCTACGTGCCCTTGGAGTCGTCATCAGAGGCAACTGTGCACA
Organism: Passer montanus; assembly: GCF_014805655.1. Taxonomy (NCBI): domain Eukaryota; kingdom Metazoa; phylum Chordata; class Aves; order Passeriformes; family Passeridae; genus Passer; species Passer montanus. Next base: position 555,300 of record NW_024357725.1, read on the forward strand.
CCAGTGACACAGCCACTGGAATGTCCCCAGCCAGGAGGCCAAGGAGGACACGCTGTGACAGTGACAGAGCTCTGCCTCATCGCAGAGGGACAATCAACCCTTCATCCTGCCCCCCTGCTATCCTTCAGCAGTGGCGCAGCACCCCGAGGGACTGGACACCAGTCATTGCTTTATTGCACTATAAAGCACTGTGCACACCTTTGGCAGTGCATAAATAACAGCAATAATGTGGTCCCTTGAGCAAAGCAGCATTTCATCAGCAGCAAAATTGTCCTCTCTCTCCCTGCTAGCGTCCCACTGGGTACTGCCAGCAGTGCCTGGCTCTGGGAGGGGTGTGCACATCTGCCTCCCACTGCAGCCCCCTGTAACCCAGGGGAGGGCTGGGCTGCCGTTTGTCTTTCTCCTGTCAAAAAATTGTGGTTAACTTTTAATACTTGTGAGGACCAGAGCCAGGTGAAAAGCAGCTTTGGCAATGAATCTCTCTCCTGACTCCTGAGTTGCCTCAGCAGCTACTCCAAGCCTGGGTCCCCATTTTAACACCAGCAGTAAGACAGAAAATCCAACTGGCACCTCCACACTCCAGAACCAGTGCCTCAGGCAAGCCTGAGATGGAAAAATGTTTCAACTATCCTTGTCCTCTTTTGTCAGCTCACCAGGGACCTCATTGGAGACCAGCTGAATTCAGTAGGAGCTGCAGGTTTCCAGCACCTCCACAAAACAAATGACCAAAACCCCTCAAGGAGTCCAGCTCGTGACATGGACAGCTGAAGGATTGGTGCACACAGGGACAATATTTCCTACTCAGGCCTGTTTGAGTGAGTGATTCTTTCTCAGAATATTGTTTTAGCTTTAAGTGATTCAATGGTAACAAATTCTGGATTTTACCGGTATACTTTGTTCACTCTAGGCCCCCCCAAATCTAGGGGAGGGTTAAAATATTTTCCTTAGGAGAAATCCAAAGTCTAAGCTCTCAGCCTACATTTCCCTTTACTTTGTGGGGTTTTTTTCTGGGGTTTTTTTTTTGTTGGTTGTTTTTTTTTTTAATAATGGCACATTTGGATATATAGATATTTTGCCTGAATCACAGAACACTTTGAAATCTAGTGCACATTTGATCCATTTTCCCAATACAGTAGAAATGGACAGAAACCACGGGGTACATTTTCATTCCCTCCAGCTAATTTCAATGCATAGAGTAGACCAGCATCCCTTCTTTTAGAAAATATCCTCTTTTTATTCATTTATCAGTAGAAAAAGGAGAAGACTGAAACAAAGAAAAGAAACTGCAAAAAACCCCACAAAGCAGTGTAGCTGTTGATTAAACCTTGTCTCAGTTGAGAGTTCAACCTGAACGTATCTAAAATTTTAGCAAAGTTAATCTATGCATTTCTATGGAGAGAAAACTAAAGCTTTTAAATGGTTTGTGAAGCCTGAGCAGAGCAGAAATGAGAGCCATGAAGGTGGCTTTGCTCGATGCTCTGCTCCTGGCTCTGTAACCCCACCAAAGGCAAGAAGAACAATTCTGCACGAGCTCACTGAGGCCATAAGGAAAGCAAACAACTGCCACAGCAGGTATTATTTCATTTTCTTGCACAGATGTAACACTGTCATGTGCAAAATGGGTTGGAGGGTGCTCAAACTTCCTAAATGGAGGCTGCCCCAGAGTGCTGGGACAATATGTGCCCAGGCTCAGCTGCCTGCGTGTGAGGGAAGCTCCATCCCTGGGCTGGAATCCCTGCCTGTTCCCAGAACTCCTGTCTGCTCCTGCTGCAGCACAGCAGAAATAATGAGCTCTCTTACAGCTCAGGATGAGAAACGGACAGGAGGTTTGGGGACAAAAGGGAGGAAGGTTTCCTCAAAAGCCAGCACAGGCCCTCCCTCCAATCCTGCAGCGAGGTTAGAGCTTGGGAATGGAGAAAATCAATGAGTACAAGTTGAAGGACTGGAACTGACTGAGAAAGGTACTTCAAATGCTCACTCCCCCAGAGACTGTGAGCAGTGACTCAGGCTGTCTTGCAAAGCCTGCTTCATTTCCCCAGACTTCCTTGTTGTTTGAGATCAAGGGTTGGATAAGTGATCTCAAACAGCAGTAGCTCATATTTGTACAATTTCCTCAAGACTAATGGACCCTAAAAGTCTTCACAGATTTCATACAGAAATCACCTCAACTATCACAGCAAGATTTCTTAAAGAAAAATTCATCCAGATTATCACATTTTCTGAGCTTGTTGATCTGTAAATATTATTTTTCCCCCTATATTTACCATGGCCTGAATCCAAAGTCTCACTGTCTGGAGGGTTGCTGGCCCGTGAACCATAATGACTTGAAACAAAAATATAGAGCTCTAAAATAAAAAATTAATCTGAGAATTATTTACTTCCCTATATCCTCCTCAGGTAACAACCTCAGTGGCACTGCCAGCAGCAGTACAGCAATAACTCAAGAGAGATCTCCTGGAGATTTGGTGTTTTCTAACCTGAGTAGAGAAATTATTTTGCATGAATCATAGAAGGCACCGATAATTGTCACAAGACTCATGACAAGTTTTGCAGAAGTTTCTTTGTTGCTTGTGGTGGACTCAGATGAGAGACAGTCCACAAGACAAAACCTTGTAAAGGTTAGTACAGAACATTTCTGAAATGGATTCTTGCCTGCAAATACAGAGTAACAAAGTGGCTTCTGTGAAACCACAAAGGCACACAACACCACTATTTAGTTGTTTGCAGAGATCTCTTGAATCAGTAGCAAATTAAATAATGTTGTTTCTACAAGATTAACTCATAGCTAAAATGCTGCATCTTCATAAGGCAAAATCTTTGTTTATTGACAAAAATATATTAACTTCTTTTTCAGTACAGGAAATAAAGACATCCTAGAAAAGGACAATTTTATTTGCTCTCTTTACGCTACAACCTTTGGAAATATAAAAATATTTTCAATAATCATTTATAACTCCAAAGCTGAATAGGAAGCAACCCATTGTCTTCAGGATGACTTTGAAAGCAGCGCTGAAACTCCATTTGGAATATTTTTAAAAGTTAAAGATTTACTGTAATGCAATTATTTCAATATTGGCAAAGTGTCTCCACTTGTAACTGGTAACGTTCATTTGTGCACAGAGCTGTAATTCCCAAGGCCAATGGAATACAGGAATATATCATACAGCAAGTTTCCCATGGACCTATCATCCTTTGATCAAGGAGGCTGCGTTGCAAACTTTTAAATCTTTTTAAACACATCTCCCAAAGTGACTCAGCTTCCCCACAGGGCCCTTGCATATACTACATTTGAAAAGGTTTTTTATTTAAATGTTCTTAAGCTGCTGGAAGTGACTTTGGTGCAGGGGAAGAGGATCAGATTGTTCAGCAGCAATTTTTAAGCTGTTTCAGGCTGTCCAACACAGCAAAGCACTTCCAGTACCCCACACTAAGGGTCCTTTCACAGTGTGGTAAAAGCTTTTTAATGGTAGACTTTTTAAAATTAAAACAATGGCAAAACACATTAAAGCTAAGTTACAAAACGGAGTTGAAGAGAAATTATTTGACCATAACGGCAACTTTAAACCCAGAACACATTGTATCCAAAAGAAAGGAAAGGAATTGCATTCAGCATTATGCATTAGCTCTCAAATATCTGCCTTCGCATTTCAGTTAATTCTAGTGCCTTATTCCAATGCAGCCACTGATAAAAACTGTTTACTTCTCAGGAAACCATGAGCATTACTACTCCAAGGCCAAAATTTCACAAAAAGCTCTGTGGAGCTGTACCCTGACCACAGCACATGCTGAGAGCAAGCTGAAAACATGAGCACAGGCTTCAGAAATCCTCACTCACAGCTGGCCAAAGTCCCTGAAGCTCTGGGTCTCCAGTTCTAGCAGGTACCTCATGCCCTTCCCTTTGCTGCAAGAGAAATGACATTTTCCTTGGGAAACGAGCTAGGGCAGATTGCAGAAATAGTGACTCTGTTAAGGCAGAGTTTCAAATTAAAGTCAGTTTCAATTATACATGTAAAGAGTTTTGTGAAATAATTTCAAAAAACAAAGTTACATTGAAATGCATTGGGACTGCTAATAAGTATTTTATTTTAGATAAAAATTGACACTTAAGAAAATTGAATTTTGTACTTGCAGAAAATAGAAAAGCAAACTAGAAACATTAAGGAAAATAGTTCTTTAAAAATCTCAAATAAAACAATTAACTAAGCAAGGTAGTTGTGCTAATTCTATGATATTAGGGCCCCAACTGTGTCTAGTTTCCAGTCAGTGAAAAACTGCTGTACAGCCAAACAGAGCAGAGGACCTTGACACTGCCCAGGCTTTCAGCTCCAGAGGAGCCATTTCCACACCCCAGGGACAGCAGAGCCACAGCCCAGGGGGCCCTCCTGACCTGACACAAGGGAATTTGTGGGAAGGTCACCTTTCCTCCAGACCATTCTGGCAGAAGGAAGCTCTGCAGCACAGTTGTTTTTCTGGGTGGCCTCTACTTCCAGCACTCACCATGGGTGGTTCCCAAGTGTCAGCTTCTTCCTCTTAATCCTGACAGCATCTTCAGAGCTGAGTGAGGCAGGAAGAAGTTAGTTTCTTCTGATAAGAGAGCAATAAATTCTTTTTCTCTGAAAGATTTAGGTGTCCTGTGGCTGCTATCTCAGTGTGAGTACCTCATTCCCCTCTTTAAAAAATATCCCACAAACATAGTTTCTATTTTAACTACAAAAGCTACATTTTAACTACAAAACTGCATTTACTATACTATTAAAATGTTCATACAGCACTACTACATACTACATACTACTACATACAACATAATACATATAGTAAATATCTGCATAGAGCCATGTAACGGGCACTTTTCATTCCCATCACACATGAACCTGTGCATCTCAGAGTGCTTTTAAAATGTGTATTTTGTCATAACATTTCAACATGTTGCAACAGCACTTTAAACATTAGCTTTGATGCAAAATGGGAGGTTCTCAGCTGCTTCTGAACATCAAGGCCCACACAACAAAGCACACCAGCCACAGGACTGTGCTCTGCACCAGCCTAAACGCAGAGCAATCACCATCCTTTGTGCTTCCCTGCTGAGGTTTGTGTAGCACTCACACCCAGTGAGAGCCCAAGTACAAGCACAACCTCTGCACCTCATCCAAGGCTCTGTCCTTGAGCTGCTCAGAGCTCTGCAGCTCTCAGGAGCTGCACCTCAGAGCTGCTGTTTGCTCACTGTGCTTTCATTCCAGCACCCAGAGCTCCTCGCTCAGACCAGGAGGTCCCCTGCAAATCCAGCCCAGAGCTGCACCAGGCTCACACGCACAGGCAGCATTCTCACACTGCCTTCCTGAAATAAACCCTGGGAAACCTGTATGCCAGGCGTGGGTCCACCACAGGTCCCTGTGTGACCTTTGGCAGGTCATTCAAGCTCTCAGTAAAAGTAAGAATGATAACATTTCTGTCTGCCTTGCCTGTTTAGCCCTTAAGTAAGAGACTCTGTCCTACTGCACTGAGCCTGGAACACTTGGGGCCTCTCAGGATAATGATGTGCCTTGCAGCAATGCACACAGCAGTGCCTGGCACAGGGATGCACCACCCCAGAAACACTGCAAAGGGAAACAGGTACAAAGCAGGAAGTTGTGGATGAGCACAACAGGAATATTATTGAATGCAAACTTATTTTTGAGCTCTGTGGTGGAACTGGAAGGCAGGTTTTGGGCTGTAACGGAAGAAATCATGTTATTACCCACTTGCACAGCCTGACAGCACAGCCCCATGCAGAATGCATGAAAGCTTTCCCTTTCTATTATGCTTAGGGGCTGTGATGGAAACTCATTTTTTCTTCTTTTCATAAATAAAACCATAAATGACTAGCAGTCTGGAAAGGCAAAATCTTGCAAGGGGGGAGCTGCTCTCATGTTTTATCAATGAGCAAGCAGAGTTCTGGGCATCATGATTTGTCTGTTTGCCTGTTTTCATTATCTTTTTAATGTTAACATTAAAGCCTTCTGGAGGCTGTATTTAAAAATCTGGTGTCGAATGACTATTTGAGTAGAGATGAAATGCACCTTTGAGAATAGCAGGTAACAGCAAGGCTTTGCTTCTGCCTGTGAGCTGAGAAATGTGCTGTAATGTCAGTGCTGGGTGTTGCTGAAAAATTCTTTCCTGCTCTAGGTTCTCTGGGTTGTCTTGTCTCCTTCAGCCTTTGCTCAACAGCAGCCAAAGGAGAGCTGGGGGCCAGGGGATCCCAAAGAGCAGCACTTCCTGGGAAGAGGGACAAAGATGCTGCTCTGACTCACTGCAGGCTGGGAGTGCTGCCCAAGCACTCACAGGCTGCTTCCAGGTTACAATCCCAGCCCATCCACCCGGAGCTCGAGTGCTCAGGGATGCTCCAAATAAAAGGGAGGTGCAGAGGGAAAAACAGCTCCAGTTTTATAGCCCCTTCCCTGCCATACACAGTAGAGTCTGAAACCCTTAGGCCAGCTTTTGTTTTGCTGGTTTTTTACTTTAGTTGGTTGTTTTCATTCCTGCTCAGGGTTTTTTTATTAGACATTCAGGTCTTGTCAATTCTGTTTCTCTGGAAGATTTTGTGGATGGGTAGAGAACTAATAGGTTTAGGATATCAGAGGAAGCAATAAATTGCAAGAGCCCTAAAAAAAATCACAAACAGATTTTTATCTAAAATGAGGCAGTTGCTTAAAGGGTACCACAAAGATGCATTTTACTAACATAACAAATGTTCAAGCCAGCTTTTGCTTAGCAGGAGGTGCAGACTACTTGGGAAATTTGCTTCACAGTCCACCCAAAAATGCTGAGGCAAGTGCAAAACCCATACACTCGTGCTTATGTGCACACACACACTGGGGATTTTCAACAAGGAGTAAGCAACTTTGCTGTGAATTCCTCTGCTCCTCTAACTGGTTTCTGACAGACTCTCCATTATTTCACCAGTGCATTCTGTGCAAGAGCAGCTGATAATTATCCTCCATTGGGCATCAAAGCCAGAAATTATGGGTGAGATCATTTATGCCATGTTCCCATTTTTCATACACACATATATATGTTGCTTATGGCACAATTCCATCCTTCTGTCACTGCTCTGCTACAGAAATACTGGCAATGGGGAACAATTATCTGCTTGTGCCCTTCTGTCCTCCTGATGGAGATGGAAAAATCCATGGAAAAGAATGAAAAAGATGTGCCAAACTCTCTGAAGCAAACCTGCCACCTCTGAGCCTCCTGGAGCAGTAATTCCCACATGTGCAGTATACAGATCAAGAAAACTATTTGATTCCAAAGTCCAAAACCTGATAAACTCTAAGGAAAAGTGGAAACACAACAACCCAGGAATTGGACCATTAGCTAACTGTGAGTGATGACTCCATTCATGTGCTTCTTCCTTCCCTTCTTTACCAAGGCCCATCACAGACCCCATTCCTATCCAGGAGCAAGGGTGCAGGCTGGACTCCCACCTGACCCCACAGAGGAGCCAACTGGTCATGGGGGAGCCAGATTCCTTATGGAATCTGTGATTAAAGATGCTGTACCCCAGCAGCACTCAGGCAGGTGCTTATCTGCCCAGAGAACTCATTAAGTTGATAGTAAAACTGAAAAGGAAATCATTGGGATCTAAAGTGCAGGCCTGAAGATGAGCACAGTCCCCAGTGTGCTCCTGAATCAGGGCCAGGGTAAGCAAAGAGCAGAGAAAAGGGAATTATTTCAGCTTTTTTCCCTTCTGGATGCTCCATATGCTCCAGCCAGCTGTTCTGGTTTGTTCATGCTCATTACAGTGGGAATGTGTGACAGACTGTACCTCCCTTCAGAGTGACTCAATCAAACAGAGTCTCAGCTGGTTTGCTGGAGGCTTTAAGGCAGGTTGTGTCCCCCAGAGCTGCACACCCAGCTCTCCTCCTGTCCAAAGCCAATGGCTCTAAGGAGTCCCACCTTGGTAGATGTGGTTGGAGGAAGCTTTGGTGACTGTTCTCTGTTCAGCCAGCCTTTCCTGCTTCACCCACTGCACACCTGCCACCTTAGAGACATTTTGGCTACCAGAGGGAAGGGGCTTCACTAAAACAACAAGCAAACATGTTTTGGGCAAGTCAAATTTCTAGCTGAGAAGCTATTTGGAGGAACAAATTCACAGGCTGGGAGCTTCCATTGCCCCAGAGCCTGATGTGCTAACCATGCCACAGAAGCACTCCCAGGTAGCTCTGCCTCCAGCACTGCAGCCATGTCCCTGTCCCCTGGGAGTCCCCAGCTCCCCAGAGGCTCCACCAATACCCAGCACAAGCTTTGCACAGCACAGGGCTCTGATAGATGAGTAATGAAATGGTTGACTCTCACAATTAAAGGGAAAATATTATGTATATGCTGAGAGAAGTTTTATAGATAGGTTTAGGTTTATTTATAATTAACCTAATATAATTATATTATATTATTAATATAATTATATTTATAAATAAATTATAATTTATTTATAATATAGGTTTATTTCCCTCCTTTTTGCATTGTTCTCACAGGATGGATGGGGAAGCTGGGGTATTTGGCAGGGTCAGCTTATTACTATTATCAGGAAAATTAACCCACAAACATCAGAGGTTTATGTCCAAAAAGGAGACAGAGGAGTCCTTTTACTTTATTTGAATAAAGGGAGAGGCCATGGGGCATTCCCCTGGGGTGTCTCCTATTTTTAGAGCATGCAGCCTCCTTTTTATCCTGATTTCCCACATTTCCCTCTCTCTTTTCCCATTGACTGAGGTACTTGAGAGGTACAGACTTCCCCACCTTTCACATTTGTTGAAGTGAGTATCATTTCTCAGGGCCAAACCCTGAGCTCTGGGCTGAGGAGGACCTCAGACATCCAGCAGTGGTTGGCACTTGCCAGGATCAGACCCCTCCTTTATTCTCCATGTCTCCCCAAGGAGAGGGGCCCTCTGCTAGTGGGGTTTAGTATTCTGCCATTTCTTCCCAAAACTCCCTTGCCACTCACCCACAGTGGCTCTGAAACACGATGACAGGAGAATTTGGCTGTTTTCCTGCTACTGTCCCAAACAATCATATCTCCAGAAGTCTTGCAGCCTCCTCTGAGCCTTTCTTTTCTTATTATTTCACCCATTCAATCCCCAGAAATCCTTCCCCAGCATTTTTTCCCAGCAGATTTCCCTTCCAGTGGCTCAGAGTGGGTCTTCCCACTGTTCCCCCACATGTTGTCTCTCAGTTTTAATCAAAGTCACTTCCTTATTTCCCATCTGATTACCCAAGTGCTGCCTGGCCCTCAGCCACCCTCAGAGCTGGCATAAGCAGGTGCAGCTCTGACAAAGTGACATCAATCTGTGTGCACCCTGAATTGGAGTTGTCTTCCTGATGGAGACCTCTTGATCCCAAGCATTTCTGAAAGCACGGTCGCATGGTTTGCACATGTGACTGAAGCACAGGAGAGGAGGCAGTTCTTGCCTCTTTAACCTACCCAAGGATCACCAAATGAAGAATCTGCCTCATTCTGCACACCTTCTCCCTCTCTTTGAAATGTAAATGCACTCTTTTCAGCTCGCCTGTTGGGTCAGAGCGATTGATGAGCCTGCTGAGAGCTCCTGTGGAATCAGCAGAGCCTTCATTTACATTTCTCCCCACCAAATCACTCTCCCTGCTGTCCCATGTGAGTCCCTTCCCAGGCAGAGGCTGCGGTGCTCCCCTCAGCTCCCTGCCAAGGTGTGGAGCACACAGGAATGTCTGACTCTTGTGCAGCACCGCAGGCACAGCTCACACCTGCACAAGGCACCCGTGCCGCACTGCTGCAGAGCTGTGGCCCCATGAGAAGAGGAAATGCTGCTCTCCTGCCCAGCCTGGCTCCCAGCTGGCTGAAGACACTCCTGTCGGCAGATTCACCTTCTGGGAGCTCCCAACGTCCCAGAGCCCGTGCAGTCACTAACTGAAATAAATGGGCAGGAGATCTTTCTCCTTTTTAATGCCTTTATGAAGAAGAATCAGCTCAGGTGGGGAGCAATCGACGGGTCGCGCCCACGCCGCCGCTGCTCCCAGGCGTGGCACGGAGCAGGAAGGTGATGCAGCTTTGTCCTGGTCTGCAGGCAGAGCTGGGGATTCCTCCTCACGGGAGAGCAGCAGATTCCTGCTTTTTTGTCTAACACCCCGGGGCGTCTCTTTAATCAGCATCTTTTCAGGTTAGGGTGAGAAGCAAAAAGGATCCAAGCAGGTACGGGGCTACGCTCCCATCCTTAGACGTCACTTAGGTCACTTGTTGGCTCGAAATTTTAGGGCTTTTCCTGTAAAAACTGTAAAACTGTACAAATTCGGGGTGCAATGCATTTCTCATCTGCATACTGGCTCTGATGTCACTGCTATTCTCTTCACCTGGAGGGTCTGTCCCGTGTCCCTCCCTGGCAAGGGCCAGCATCAGGGGGACAATGGTTAATCACCAGCCATTAACAGGTAATTGAGGAGCTTTTCTTTGGCAGTGAAACTAACTTACAGCAACTGGTCCGACTTGTTTTTAACTCTGCCACCTAAAAAAAAATAGATAGCTTTCTATTCATAACACTAACCAGAGCCTGCTTTCAGAACACATATTTGTGCCAGAAGCCTTGAAAGTATTTCTGAGCTACAAGCAACACTCTGCTGACTCACACTTCCACAGAAAGCCATTCAGGTTTCAGAAGCATCAAAGATATCTGCCCAGGGACCTCCATCTCTTTGAGTTATTAGGTTTGCTTTACTAGAGAAGTCAACACAAAATCCTGTGTTTTTGGGCACCAACAGGATTTGAACAGTGGAACTCCTTGTTTCAGGGGCTGGATGCTATAAATTCTTGTAAGCTGAAAGAGTGACTGAACAAATTCAAGGGAGAAAACCCGACGTGTCGCGCCCACGCCGCCGCTGCTCCCAGGCGTGGCACGGAGCAGGAGGGTGATGCAGCTTTGTCCTGGTCTGCAGGCAGAGCTGGGGATTCCTCCTCACGGGAGAGCAGCAGATTCCTGCTTTTTTGTCTAACACCCCGGGGCGTGTCTTTAATCAACATCTTTTCAGGTTAGGGTGAGAAGCAAAAAGGATCCAAGCAGGTATGGGACTACGCTCCCATCCTTAGACGTCACTTAGGTCACTTGTTGGCTCGTGATTTTAGGGGTTTTTCCTGTAAAAACTGTAAAACTGTAAAAATTCGGGGCGCAATGCATTTCTCATCTGCATACTGGCTCTGATGTCACTGCTATTCTTCTTCACTTGGAGGGTCTGTCCTGGTGTCCCTCCCTGGCAAGGGCCAGCATCAGGGGGACAATGGTTAATCACCAGCCATTAACAGGTAATTGAAGAACTTTTCTTTGGCAGTGAAATTAACTTACAGCAACTGGTCTGACTTGTTTTTAACTCTGCCACCTAAAAAAATATAGATAGCTTTCTATTCACAACACTAACCAGAGCCTGCTTTCAGAACACATATTTGTGCCAGAAGCCTTGAGTATTTCTGAGCTACAAGCAACACTCTGCTGACTCACACTTCCTCAGAAAGCCATTCAGGTTTCAGAAGCATCAAAGATATCTGCCCAGGGACCTCCATCTCTTTGAGTTATTAGGTTTGCTTTACTAGAGAAGTCAACACAAAATCCTGTGTTTTTGGGCACCAACAGGATTTGAGCAGTGGAACTCCTTGTTTCAGGGGCTGGATGCTATAAATTCTTGTAAGCTGAAAGAGTGACTGAACAAATTCAAGGGAGAAAACCCCATCTAGAGCTACTGATTGTAGGAAATGACTGGCTAAGAATGCCAAATCTCTGGAGATGGAGAGAATATATTAAGAGGTGTCACTGCATGCTTATCCTGTTCCTACATCCATCCTCTATTGTAGGCATCCACTGTTTACCACAGCAGGAGAAGGAACACTTGGCTGGCTGGCTGGATGCTCTCATTTGGGCTAAGGCAAGCAAAACACCCTCAAATAGAGCTGTGCACCTAAACCACCTGAACAAACCTTCACAAGGCTGCCCACCATCACCACATTGCACCAGGAGCTACAGCAAAGAGCCACAGTGTCATGATGAATGGTTTGCCTCTCGATACACTTCAGAGACCTGCATTTACCTCTATTAGCTTCAACACCCAAGGGAGGAGCAGAGAACAGTCATGCCAAGCTCATTTTACAACAGCAAGTTGGAGAGCATGGCCAGAAGGCCACTGGCCTCAGATGAGCCAATTTCCTTCTCTCCCTGAGAGCAGTGACTGTGATACCAGCAAACAGAGCTGCACTCACTGTTTATCTGCATTCCTCACCTTGGATGGGATGACTCCCAACTTCAACAATACACACAGAGAACTGAACCTGCACCTCATTGCCCTGTGTGATGAAGTAATGCACTGCTGGAGGCTCAGTCTTCCATCAAAATTGTTTTTGAGGACTCACAGGACAGCATCTCCGTGAACACCCTGAGAAGGGCTGTTCTCAAACCCTCCTGTGTCTTAGGCCATTGCAGGCAAGTTCCTGATCAAAATAACCCCTGCATTTGGCAAAAGGAAAAGCAAACAAGATCAGAATCCCACTGTGATTCTAGGGAGAAGGATGTGCAAAGAAAGCTCCCAAGGTCATGGCTGGGAAACACACCCACAGCTGCACCAGGCTGCCAGGCTCTGCTGAGGTGCCTTTGCTCAGGAGGTCTCTGGGACACAAATGCCATCAGTGAGCACAGGGACCAGGTATGGACAGCATGTTTCAGGCTCCTGTGACCTGGGCACAGAGAACAAAGCCCACCTGCTCATTCTCTAAAGGCAGAGCTGTGCAGCAGCCCTTCAGACACAATTCAGTCTCAATCTGGAAAAACCAAGGGAGGTGCTAAAGGCCAGGGCTTCTCCTTTTTTCCTTGACAGCTCTGAAACACCAAATATACCACAGCATCTGGCTAAGCAGCCTGGCACATGCTGTCGCTTCCTTGCCAGGGAGACTGACTGACAGATTAGATCAGACACACAGATAATGGGCTGGGACATCTTGAAGCCCCATCTCAAGCTGATTCCTGTTTGCAGCATTAATCTCCAGTGACAGAGGGCCCCCCAACATGCAGAAACCAGCTGTGCAGCACTCTAAGTAGGACATCATGTCATACATGCTAAGGGGAGCATGAGGGACTTCTGAGGTGCCTTGGTGCATGCTAGAGCAGAATATCCCAGTAAGAAACTCTGCACTGATAGGAGGAAAGGCTGAAATGGCTGTTGTGAACAGTGAAGTGGAACAGAGAAGTCCTAGGATATAGATGGGAGGGTTGAAGTCTCCCTAAAGACAGACTGTATGTAACCCATCACTAAGCCTCCTATCAGTAGATGTACAAAGTACTTTCCTGTCGCTGGGAGATCTCAGATATCTTTAAATGAGTGTCAAAGCAGCCACAAATTAAACTGCTCAGGGAGGGTGATGTCCCCCCAGCCCGCATTGCACACACTGTGATCCAGCAGCTCTGATCCACCAGCCCTGATCCAGCAGCCCTGATCCAGCAGCCCTGATCCAGCAGCCCTGATCCAGCAGCCCTGATCCAGCAGCCCTGATCCAGCAGCCCTGATCCAGCAGCCCTGATCCAGCAGCCCTGATCCAGCAGCCCTGATCCAGCAGCCCTGATCCAGCAGCCCTGATCCACCAGCCCTGATCCAGCAGCTCTGATCCAGCAGCCCTGATCCAGCAGCCCTGATCCAGCAGCCCTGATCCAGCAGCTCTGATCCAATCCACCAGCCCTGATCCAGCAGCTCTGATCCAGCAGCCCTGATCCAGCAGCCCTGATCCAGCAGCCCTGATCCAGCAGCCCTGATCCAGCAGCCCTGATCCAGCAGCTCTGATCCACCAGCCCTGATCCACCAGCTCTGATCCACCAGCCCTGATCCACCAGCCCTGATCCACCAGCTCTGATCCACCAGCCCTGATCCAGCAGCCCTGATCCAGCAGCCCTGATCCACCAGCTCTGATCCACCAGCCCTGATCCGGCAGCTCTGATCCAGCAGCCCTGATCCAGCAGCCCTGATCCAGCAGCCCTGATCCACCAGCCCTGATCCAGCAGCCCTGATCCACCAGCCCTGATCCACCAGCCCTGATCCAGCAGCTCTGATCCACCAGCCCTGATCCAGCAGCCCTGATCCAGCAGCCCTGATCCACCAGCTCTGATCCACCAGCTCTGATCCACCAGCCCTGATCCAGCAGCCCTGATCCACCAGCTCTGATCCACCAGCTCTGATCCACCAGCCCTGATCCACCAGCCCTGTCTCTCACTGCTGGCTGCAGCCACAGCTACTCCCTCTCCCCCACATTCCAGGTGACCTCTGCCTGATCACCTCTTCCAATGCTCCTTCTCCAGCCCCTGTGTCTTTCCTGGTGGCACATCCAGCCTCTGCCACAGAGCTATGAATCATGATAGAATAATGAGCTCGTTTATGAGCTGCCCACAAGTCCAAAGGACCAAAGAGCGGAATAAATCGCCACAAAGCCCTCTAAGCCGATTTATTCATTCAACAGTTTCTTGCTTTGACTCCAGCCTCCTCTAACCGCTGTCCAAACATTGTGGCAGTACAACAGCAAAAGCAGCAACCTTCTTTCAAGAGGTTCATTACTTTTGTCTTTTGGAGATCAAGAGATGAAGTGCCTTGTAGAGGATTTGCAGCCCGGCCTGCCAGCTGAATGCATCGCTGCGCTGGCTGACTGCCAGGCGTGCAGTGAGGCCTGCAGCCCTGGCTAACATGTAAATGAACTGCTAACACAGGCTTGCAGCACACAGCCTGGCCAGGGAAAGACACTGCCTCAGCTCCAGGGCCCTCTTGTCCTCAGGGTAGTGGGTGAGGATTTCATCGTGGGCCTCTCTTGCGGCAGAAGGACTTCCAAAGGTGAACACGGCTGTTTGCTGACTGGTGGTGCAATACTGTCTCAATAAAGGGACTTTGCCCTTCCTTCACACCAAGCATCACAACACTCAGCAGATACCAGTCCCCCAGACAGAGCTGCATCCATATGGTAGCTGAGAATCACTCACCATGTATCAAAACAGGAATCAGAGGCAAGGCAGGCTCAACACACTTATTAAAGTTTGTCTTTCTAGGTAGGTGCAGAGCTGGCACAGGAATTTTCTGATTCCTCCTTCCTGTCCCTCACCATCTTAGCTCCCCTCTCACCTTTCACCCAAACCTTCATGCCAATAGCTCAAGTCAGCTTGTCATTTTTTGCCAGGTCTGTCTGTCCTTCAGGCTTACCCATTCCTGGGCTTTCTCAGCCCAGCTTCCCCAGGATGCTGGTAGGAAAGTTGTACTTCTGTAGCTTTTTCAACTTTGTCACAGCTCAGGTGCAGAGAATAAGCAGAACATGTGGTCACATGTTTGAGCAGCCACTGACAGAAATCCAGGTGAGTATCCAAGCCTAAAGCTGCTCCTTCTCAACCTCACCACAGGGAGTGTGATCTGCTATGAAACACATGACACAGCAACTGGAGATCCCTGACCTATTTCTCTATTAGCCCTCAAATTACCTGAATGGCTCAAGTAAAAAGGTGGTCTCCCTTTTTTAAAAAAAAAATAAATTAGGAGGTAAGAAAAACTATGCAATGATTCAATAATTCAGCCCAGTGGAACATTCATCTGGGATGCAGAAAAGGGTCAGGGTCCCATGGCAGACTCCACTGCTGCTCCCTAAGCCTGTCTGTGACTGCCAGGTGTTACATGAATGCAGAATATTGCTCTCTTATAGATGATTTGGACAGGAACTATGAAGGGAGAAGCAGCAGGGCACAGCTGTAAGAGAAGTGAGCACAAGATTAGCAAGTATCCAATTTAGTGACTACCCATAAACCAGGCAGTATGAATAAGAGACATTAATGGAGCTCTCACAGGCCTTTGCTATTACTTTTTCACATGAGCATCACAGCAAAAAGGAAGTCTTGTAAGTTGAGTCCCTTGATTCATTACTCACTCCAAAGTCCTAAAAGCCCCATAGTGAGACAGAAAGCACCAAAACAAACTGCAAGCAGCTTTTCCTTGATCCAGAGGAGTTTTACCCTTTGGGAGGTAGTTGGCCATTTGTACTGATGTCGTCCCTGCCAAATCCACAAGATTTTCTGAAATCCCTCTGCAGAACAGTTGGCTTTCCAACTGTGTTGCCTCCATGCTGAGAGTATCCCTAATTTATCTCCATGGGGATGAGAGGAGCCAAGAGAAAGGAATCAAGTTCTTGTTCAAATGAATCCCCCTTTCCTTTCAAAACAAGCCCAGAAATCTCTCAGCTGGCATTTCTGTCCATGACTAAACATTGGTGGAAGGTGTAATGTGTGGCTTAAAGGAACAGCTCACTATCAATATAAAAAACTTCCAGGCTTACATTGCCTCTGCTTTGCAGGAGGACTCTGGGCTTTGAAAGGCTTTTCCAACTCCCTCTCCTCTACATAATTAAAAGGTGATTAGCTTTGCAATGCAGGATGGAATCACGTTCAACATCCTGTGGGCAGCAAGAAGATAAAGCAGCGGAGAGAGAGGCACATTGTGCAACCAGAGGATAAATGGCCTTCAAAAAATTGTGGAGGAGGAACAGAAATTGCAAGGAAAGGAGAGGCTGAAAGTGAGAGGAGGGGCTATTCAAGTCCTGTAGGGGTGCAAATTTTGGCAAAGTACTTGCTTCAAGATCAGGGTTGAGGTCCATTTAGCAGAGCAGCGGGGGAGAATGAAAACCACATTAGTAAAGACAAGGAATTCTCCCCTGTGTGCTCGGTGCAGGCTCAGCTCAGCACCCACTGCAGCCACTGGAAATCTTCCAAAGGACTGCACTGACCTCAATGCCTGCCAGCCAGGCATGGGCTGGGAATCACCAGCAGGAGCTGTCCAGGGCCTGGCCAAGCCTGGAGTCTCTGGAGGTATCCCACACACACACAGGAATCTCCTGAGCCCCGTGGGGAGCAGGCCAAAGCCTCCTGCAATGCAGGTGAAGCTGCTGATCAAGACAGGAACCTGAGAGAAGTGGCTGACCCCTGTGAGTGCATGGTCAGTGTCCTTGGGAAGGACAGTGGCACATCTTTCTTGCACAGACATCAAGCTCAGGGAACAGCAGTGGAGGCTGTCAGGGCACAGCACAAGGCACAGCTCATGTTTGTGCCATGCTGCCACCCAGCCAGGCTCACCTTGTTCCAGCACAGTGCTGATGGAGACTCAGCAGTGCCTGAGCTGCCCACAGAACAGGCAGAGCTCCTGCAGCAGTGCCACTACTTGCATGTGAAACAGCCAATTTAAATTGGGCCCTTGCCTGTTTTCAAGAACAGCAGCCTCAGAGCAATCACACTGTACATACAAAAAGTTTTCTTTCTTTTTTTTTTTTAATCTTTAAAGCAGCTCTGGCACTGATTTCAAAGGCATGCAGGCAGTGTGGTGCTTTCAAGAATCTCTTGGATTCAAGAATCAAGAACCTGACTGTTTTGGGATACTTACTAAGAGCCCACAAAGTGCTTTTGAACAAGGAACTTGGCCCCTTGAAGGAATTTTGTTACTGTGGATCCTACAGCTGGATAGCTTCAAACTGGTTCCATAACAGAGATTGATCCAACACCTCATGGTATTCAGTTCAGACACTTTTTTCCTCATTTTCACAGGCAAAATAACCACTTAAATTTGACTTTGCATCAATAAATTGCCTGAGATAATGGGATAGATGAAAAGAAAAGCTGACTAGCAGGAAAACCTAATAAAAAGGTGCTTGCTGTGTGAGTCAGTCCTGGCCTGTGTGTCAGTGGCACAATTAGTGCTCCCCTTGCAGGCCACATGGTTTCGTGTTGTATTTGACAGACAAATCAATCCTCCCCTTCTTCTAAGCACTGTCTGATGAATAAATCAACAAGGTCACTGGTGCTGCTGCTTCGCCCTTTCCCTGCCAGGCAGCTGGAGCTGGACCTGCTGCCTGGCTCCATCTGCTGTGCTTCCAACAGGATCCAAGTGTCCTCCTGGGCAGCAAGAGGAGCAGTTCAAACACACAGCTGGACAGAAGAAGTCCCTGGGTTTACTCCTGACTACCCTGTTGTCTTGGACAAGTTACACCAACCCTTAGGCCTAACAATGCTTTCACTCAACAGACCTTGTGAGCCAGTGGGGGAAGAGGGGGAATCAAGGAACGAGTACCAAGGGACATGATGCCACTGGTTGGCATGGAGCTGGGAGGGCAGAGGACACACTGCAACCCAGCCCACCTCAGGCCAGCCCCCTCCTGGCTGGCACAGCCCCTGGCAGAGCAGGCCCAGGGCTTTGCTGGAGAGCCCTAACCCAATTGCTGAGATGATCTGGCCTTGTGCATGCTCAGGGGCCCTGAGCTGTTGATGCAATAATAACAAGGGTGGCAGCCATTTACTCAGCACCAGGTATGCATCAAGGGCTTGCAAAACACACTGGCAGATGAGGCTGCTGTCCCAAAGCACTCACTGTAAATGGAGAAGAGGGAGAGATTGGAAAACACACACAGGGGATGGGTGAGAATGGCAGCACATCTGAGACCAGCAATTGAAGCTTCTGGCAGACCTGTTACAAACCCAGCTGTGCTTGCTTGTTTTTGTTTCACCCAAGGCTGTTCCCATGATGAATTTACCTCAGAACTCCATACAAGACCAGCATCCCCTCCACTGCTCCCCCAGGTAAAGCATTTCCCACGTCTCCCCTAGTTCCTCCATTTATACACCTCACCATTCAGCACCCCTGCAATTGCTGCAGAACAGCATCCAGGATCAAAGTGCTTTTGGGGGCCCACAGAAGGTGCTTCCCTCAGCCTGAACCAAAGCCAGGGGCAAGAGGTGAACATGAGCTCTGTGGCAGGCGCAGGAGTGGTTGGGAAAGAAGAAGAGCCAGCTGAGAAGGCAGAGGTGAATGCTGGAGAGGGAAGGGGTGACTCAAAGCTCACCAGGCCTGAAGTGAAGCGAGGAGAGGGTCACACTTCCCACCTTGTGGAGAGGATTCCCTGAGAGAAGAGCACATATCCCCTGCCCAGGCATGGGCACCAGTCAGCCATACATAGGAGAAGCATGTCTGAGCTGGACAATGGCTGGGGGCTCTTGTTTCGACAAGAACCCCTTGTGTGAGGACACGAGGCTTGACTCCATTTTCATCAGAAGGCTGATTTATTATGTTATATATTATATTAAAATACTACATTACAACTATACTAAAAGAACAGAGAGAGAAGAAGGATCAGAAGGCTACCAAGACAAGAATAGAATAGGAATCAATAACAAAAATCCTGTGACTGCTCACAGCCTTGACACAGTTGGCTGTGATTGGTGAAAATTGAAAACAATCCACATGGACCAATGGAAGATGCACCTGTGGCATTCCACAGCAGCAGAGTTATTGTTTGCATTTCTTTCCTGAGGCTCTCAGCTCCTCAGGACAGGAAAAATCCCAGCAGAGGCTTTTTCACTAAAATATCATGGCTACAGGGGGCTCCATGTGACAAGACCCCCACCCTCAAAGGGAGGAATTTTTTCATTCATACCCTCTCCCTCATTGCCCCTGACACTGCCAGTCCATTCCCCAGCCCAGCCAGCCCAACACCAGCTGTCCTCCTTCACAACCTGCTTCTACCCACCCTCCTTTTTCCCTGCCAAGCTGACAGGCTGCTTCCAGCACCCAGGGAGCTTTTCCCCTTTCCTAGGCAGTGAACTCCCTGCAGAAAGGCCCTTCCCTTTCCTCTGCTAGCTCTGAGAGCCTGCGATGCCATGGGAGCCATGGCTGCTCCATCCCTGGTTCTCACCCACACATCCATATGATCTGTGGATGTGCTGGCACACAAACACTTAGGAGAGCTGTAGGAAACTCATGCAGGGATAACCCAGCAGCCTGGCACAGCAGGAGAGCCCTGAATACAAACAGCTGTGAGGAAAAAGCAGAAAGCAGAACAGAAGGGAGAGCAGAGGCAGGGGGAAGAGGCAATGTGGACTTGCAGGAGGAACAGAGGAGTCAAGCAGGGCAAAGGATCCAGCAGGAGAAAAGCAAGAGCCTGATGAAGTCCTTGGGGAAATGATCTGTAAATCAGTCCCTTTTCCCTGATATTAAAATGAGAATGAGTTACCTACCACTAACTTTGCCTCCTGGAATGGGCCAGGAAACCCTGGTCCTGAGAGAACATTGGGGCCTGGAGAAGTGTTCGTGTGTTCACCACACCAACTGCCCACCAAAGGGGTAGGAGACACTCCCAGGAACAGCACCAGAACAAACCCTCTGCCTGAGATGGGCCAGAGCAGATCTCTAATATCCTCCCTGAGGCACCCATTGAAAGCTCCATTTAGATACAAAGCAAGAAGAGGAATGCTGTGATGCCTTCTGTGTCATACAGCACACTGAAACCACTTCTGCTGGAGCCCAAGAGCTCTCTGAACAGCTGGCTGCCCTCACTGGCTGTTAGCCACAACATCAAAGAAAGGCCCTGCCAGCTGCTGGAGAGAGAATGCCCATACAGTAATGAAAGATGACTAACTGCTAGGCCATTGGTACAGATATTAATTACAAATACAGCTTTCTGCCATGCAGGCATTCTAGTAATCATGTAAACAACAAGTTCAACTGCCTCTTTCCATCAAATTGATGGAATAAGAAGGCAGTCCTCTGGGCTAGCATGAATCACCAAAATGCAGCCACCCCCAGGGTGGGATGCAACTGTGTGCAGTGACAGCACCTAATCTATCTCACCCACACATCCATATGATCTGTGGATGTGCTGGCACACAAACACTTAGGAGAGCTGTAGGAAACTCATGCAGGGATAACCCAGCAGCCTGGCACAGCAGGAGAGCCCTGAATACAAACAGCTGTGAGGAAAAAGCAGAAAGCAGAACAGAAGGGAGAGCAGAGGCAGGGGGAAGAGGCAATGTGGACTTGCAGGAGGAACAGAGGAGTCAAGCAGTGCAGGGCAAAGGAGCCAGCAGGAGAAAAGCAAGAGCCTGATGAAGTCCTTGGGGAAATGATCTGTAAATCAGTCCCTTTTCCCTGATATTAAAATGAGAATGAGTTACCTACCACTAACTTTGCCTCCTGGAATGGGCCAGGAAACCCTGGTCCTGAGAGAACATTGTGGCCTGGAGAAGTGTTCATGTGTTCACCACACCAACTGCCCACCAAAGGGGTAGGAGATACTCCGAGGAACAGCACCAGAACAAACCCTCTGCCTGAGATGGGCCAGAGCAGATCTCTAATATCCTCCCTGAGGCACCCATTGAAAGCTCCATTTAGATACAAAGCAAGAAGAGGAATGCTGTGATGCCTTCTGTGTCATACAGCACACTGAAACCACTTCTGCTGGAGCCCAAGAGCTCTCTGAACAGCTGGCTGCCCTCACTGGCTGTTAGCCACAACATCAAAGAAAGGCCCTGCCAGCTGCTGGAGAGAGAATGCCCATACAGTAATGAAAGATGACTAACTGCTAGGCCATTGGTACAGATATTAATTACAAATACAGCTTTCTGCCATGCAGGCATTCTAGTAATCATGTAAACAACAAGTTCAACTGCCTCTTTCCATCAAATTGATGGAATAAGAAGGCAGTCCTCTGGGCTAGCATGAATCACCAAAATGCAGCCACCCCCAGGGTGGGATGCAACTGTGTGCAGTGACAGCACCTAATCTATAAAGGCAGAAACAAGCATGACTGTACCAGCCACAACAGGAGACAGAATTGAAGCAAGGCAGAGAGCACCAAAATTCCTCCCTGCCACAACTTTCCTAACATCAGAGGAGAGAAACCAAAAGCAGGGCTCTTGTTATTAACCCTGCCTCTGCCCTTGAGGCACAGTGACCCTCGTTAGTGACTCCAAGGGCTGAAGGCACCTCAGAGGCTCACACTACATCCCCATCACCAACCATTTGCACCTTCCTCACAGGTGTAAGCGTGGCAGGGTTTGAGGATGTTGTGAGGACACAGCAAAGCACCAGGAAGATGAAGAGCCTGCTGGATTTGGCACCAGGCTGTGCTCCACACCCTGCAGCTTGTACCATCCCTCCCCACACAAGCCTCCCACAGCCCAGGCAACAGGAGCAGTGTGGGAGGAGAGATGTCTGCCTGTGCTGCCTTGGCCTGGGCTCCCTGCACTGCCTCCCTGCCAGCCCAGCACGGAGGAATCTCCTGTGTGCCAGCTTCAGCACACCAAGGGGCACAGAAGCTGCTGCCTTCTCTCCTGTGGGTCTGCTTGAGCACTGAACACCTCCCCCTCGCCTTCACTGTCTTTTATAGTCTGGGTGTACAGGTACTCAGCAGATGCTGAGCTGTAAATCCAGTTCCAAGACAATAAATTCAGCTTGCTGAAAACACACATTCATTGCCAGTGAGCACAGGAACCCAGGGTTTTGCAGACAGCAAGGCTATTAAATGCTGCTGTCAGAACAGGTTTATTTGACTGCATCAGCTTCTGTAGATATAAGCAAAATGGAATTTAGTCCTGCTTGGGATCACCCCCAGCACTGCAGCCTGGGAGTACAGGCAGTGGCCACTGCCTGCCAGCTCACAGTTGCCTGCTCAGGGGCAGAACACACAGCACACTCATCAAGCCATCAACACAAGAGTAAAACCAGGCCCCAGGTCCATGAGCAAAACTAAGCTTCACAGCTGTTTTGTTGGGGTTTTTTGTCCATATTCTGACTTGAGAGACAGAACTACTCCAAGCTGAAGCTCTCAAAGGAGTGTCAGGAAACAGCAAGGGCCTGCTCTCCCATAAATGCAGACAAGCCTGCAGGCAGAGGTGTGGACAACAATCTCCCCAGCAGGATATGGTCCCACAGCACTTGAGTCAGGCAGTTAAAAACAGGTCTATCAATAAATCATCAGGCAGAGTAAGATAAAAATCAGGGCTGAGGTCAGTCCAGGAAATCCAAACAACCCTCAGTTCAGGAAAGGGCTGGAAGCAGATGCAGAGAAATTCAGGAAAGGGCTGAGGCCCAGGTCTTAAATGGTGCTGCAGGGCTGATGGGCAGAGGTGGATGGAGGGCCCAGGTGAGGGTGAGCAGGGCAATAAAGCCTGTTAGAGCACACTGCCCTGACAGGGAAACACTGTGTTCTAGGGCACAGCTCTGCTGCCCTGCTCCTCAGGAAGAGTTTTCTGAAGGGAACAGGGCTGCTTGAACTTGTTCCTTCCTTCCAGAGCTGCTGTCAAAGAATATTGAGCTGAACATGATGAGGAAGCTGCAGGAGATGGAAGACTCTGAAGGAGGAAGGGAAGAAAAGGGAAATCAAGAGCCAGAGAAGGCAGAGGACAAATTATAACCAGTGGACAGGAGCAGGAAATCCTTGCTGCTCACACGGAGTGCAGTCACTCGCACACATCGCTTCCTCCAGGCCCCAGTGAGGTCCCCAGCCAGCCCTGCCATGCCTCAAAAGCAGCTTTCCTCTCCAGTGCAGACAGGACAGGCAGGCAGCTGGGACAGCACCTTGGTGACCCACTGATCCCATTTCCCACTTCACTACTGGGATTAAGAAAGGGACAGCTTCCAGCAGGCAGCATAGTAGTAGCATCTATCTTGGGACCACAGAGGCAGCATCTCCTCTGCTGAGAATCCCAGGAAGAAATTTTGCTGCAGGACATTTAGAGAGGTGACCCAGATCCCACAGGGATGCTGAGCAGATGCCCTGTTACAGTGACCAGCTCTCACTGCAGATAGCTGAAGTTTATTCCTAGCAACTTCCAGGGGAATTTGAAGGAGATTTTCTTGTTTCACGCAGCTTACTTCACTAAACTAGAAATAAATTGGCCCTTGTTTTCTTGGAGCATTCAAAACAAATTCCCTGTGTGCCCAAGGACCATCGCTTCACCTGCTGATCCCCATTGCTTAGAGTGAAATTTGGGCTCTCCCTGGAAAAAGGATTTACCTTGCAGAAGCAGCCCAGGATCAGTTTCTATCCCAGTGGAAGCCCTACAAAGCCACATCACTGCTTAGTTACACAGTTATTCAGCCCCATGAGACTCACTGCCAGGTCCTCCCAAGCTAGAAAAGCCAAGAAGTTATATCAGATCTGAGTGCAAGAGGACAATGAGAGCAGCATGAATCACTGGACTGAAACGAGTGACAGGCGAATCAGGATCTGCATATGGAGGCATCACAATTTTTAGTCTCTACAGAGCTACAGGCAATAGAGCTGGGCCCACAGCTGGGAGGCACAAAGAAGAAAACAGGGTCAGAGCAAACACTAAGCAACATGGACAACCCTTTTTAATTCAGCCAGGTGCCCACTAGATAGTTACCTGGCTAAACAGGGAACATCCAGCAAAATTCCTCATTTCTGCTTTTATGAGATTTCCAAAGTTGCTGGGGGGGATTTCTAAATTCCACTTTAAATTAATGTGAATCAAGTATTGAAACCCCTATGGTAACTTGGCAAATCTCTGCTTTAATATAGAGTCTGTCTGTAATTAATATCTGATTGTGGAGCTCTGGGATGTACTGCAAGGAGGTCACTGGAGCGTCTCTGGCATTTTCCTGAAGGCCTCAATTCAGGCTGAACAATAAGGAAATCACATGGGGCAAGCACAGCAGTTTGTGGTTTCAAAAGGACACAGCCCCCCTCCACAGCAGCTTACACAAGGAGGGCTCAGCCAATGCTCCTCGTGCCCCTGGGAGCCCAGGAATTACTTTTGAATCGTGTTAGCAGGCCACTGTCAGAGTCCAGAACTCATTTTGCAGCATTCAACAGCTCACTTAGGAAACCTCACAAAGTGTACCAATCAAAAACTGTGCAGGAAGACATTCTCAGTGCATGCTCCTGCTGCAGCAGCTCTGTTATCAGCCAGGCCAAGGGCCCAGCCACTCCTGTGCAGCAGAACTGCCTGCATTTCGTGTCTCCATGCACAGCTAGCACAGGATTGAAGTGCCCCACTGACCTGACAAAGCAGAGCTGCCAGGGCACAGTGACCCCATCCCTGCACCCAGGGCTCCTCCCCACAGCAGAGCAGCACTCTGAGCTGACCTCCCCAGCCAGCAGCAGGGCCAGCCCAGGGCTCCTGCAGAGCAAGGTCCCCCCAGAACTGCACTTGGGCCACCCCACAAGTGCCACAGCACAGGGAGGCAGATCTGGGGTATTCCCAGGGCAGGGGCCAAGACACAGTCAGGTGTGCTGTGTAACTGCAGGCTACACTCACCCTAAACAATGGTTGCCTTAAATCAACAGAAAATAAGATGCTGAGAAGCAGACAACTAAACAATGAGAAGTGGATGAGGAGACCAGGAAGGAGTACTTGGAGCTTCTAAATAAATCTGACAGGGAATATTCATCTTAAATCAGGGCTGCCACAAGCTAGCTGGAAATCTGCCTGGCCAATTTTCCTGTCATCTTGCCAGTTGCTGGGGAGACAGATGAATTTGCCAAGAGTGGGTTTTTTAATATCCAAGACCAGGATTTGCTGCACAAGCCCAGACACACTGTACACACCCAACTGCACTGACAACCTTGGTTCTGCTCATCTTAAACTGCTCTCCCAACAGAACCACACAGGTGTTACATCAATTCCCAAGATAGCCCCAAACTTATCTAAGTGGAGTCAGGAGAGCTGTGCAACTAAAGCATGGACACAGTGCATGCTGCACTGCCTCTGACCCAGGATTTAGCACAGAATCACCACAGACAGCTCTCAGCCCCAGTCTGGACACATTTTTGTTGTGGGTGTGAGCAGAGATGAGATGCCATCTATGCCAAATCACTCCCATCTTGGTAGCCTTCCAAAGCCTTTTCATAGTTTCCTTTCAAGAGCCACACTGGCCCACAATTGGCCACAAAGCTCCCACAGCATCTCAGCACAGAGAACCATGTGAAAACCCTGCATACAGCAAAGGAGACCAAACAGGAAAGACTCAGGATTGCAGGTGGAATTTCCAGGATGGACAATTTTAGCACAGACAGCTTGACCCAGCCTAGGTACCAAGTAGGCTGTATCTCCCCTCAGAGAATTTTTAACACGTGTCAATTAAATTTTGGCAATCGTGCATAACCTTGTGAAGCTAAGGCAGCAGGTGCTTTAAGCCAAGAGAATGGGGCTACCAGCACTTAGAGCTGGCCTCAGATGGCTAATCTGGGAAGAAAAGGATTTTAACTGGTCAGAAACTGATCTTTTTCAGGGAGGAACGAGATTTTTCTAAAGCATTCTGCTCCAGCCTTATTTAGCTACTAGGAAGCCAAGATTACAAACCAGCTTCAGTAGGACCAAATCCAGATAACCTTAACATATCCAGAAATGCAAATCCTCCCCAAACACATACACAGCTCATGGAAAACAAGGGTTAAGAAGAAAACAGCAATTTTCTGTCTGGCATTTGCATAGTTGGATTCTAGCCTGGAAATAAAGGAATATAGAAAAACACTTGTAAAAATACAAACCCGATGTGTTCAAATCATGCTTCCATTGACTTTGAACAGTGTTATGCCTGGAGTGAAATGGCTCTGTTGAGCTTAAGCTTGTCCTCAGAAATGCATTCTGAGTCCTCAGCAATGCCATGGGAACCACACGGGCATCTCCAAGGGAAGAATTTGGCCAACTCCATTTAACTATTTAAAATTCCAGGGTTATTTGCAGAATACAGGCCAGAGTCCCATAAAAGCAAAACAATTTGAAGAGAAAGATATTGCAGAATGACTGTGAAATGGCAAACTGCACCCTCTCCTCTCATCAAAACGCATCCGTTTACAAAGTGATCAGCACGGGTATTGATTCAGGCAAGGAAGAGGCAATATTTACCTAAGCACCTGCACTTATGATGTGTCAACCCACCAAACAGCCTGCAAACCCAGCAGCCATTTACCATGGGAGAGGAGTCTCTATCATTTCAGCCTTAAAAGAGTCATGAAGCAGCAGATAGTGTACTCCAAAGTGTGCATTTTGGCAGCGTGGGAATAAGTCATTCTGTGCTGGAGCCAGAGCCTTCTGTTCTGGGTCACGTGGACTCAAATGAGCTCCTAACATCCATTCTCATGTGTTCTTCTCCCTCTCAAAGTAGTCATATCTTTAAAATCCCTGTGCATGGAACTTGAGCAGGAATTTCTCTCCCAACTTTCTCACAAGAAATAAAAGCAAGCACAGAGCTCAGCAGAGGAAGCCCAAGAACCATGTATGCCCCTTCCCACACTCTTGTCATGTTTCTCCCACAGCCCCCAGCTCCTGAAGCCAGCCTGGGTGTTGTGAACAGCAGAAGAGGACGAGCAGGGGTTTAAGCTCATCCTGGAAAGTCCCCAGCCCTCCACTCATGAGCTACTTGGTTCAATCCACCCCCGCTAACTAAATCCCCCTATTCCCACATGCCAACCTTACAACCAGTTGTTTAACAGCTAACTCCAGGCATAAAAGAATTGGACATGTAAGGAATGAGACTGGGGCTCTCAGCAGAGAAATCTGCAATATCAGGGATCAGTTTAAAGGGCCTGAACCACCTCCCAGAGCAGATATTGATGTTTCCAGATCGTGGCTTCCTGGGCTGAGTTAATAGCATTTTCCAGAATACTACCACTGCTCTCACATGTGCACATCAGCCCCAGCATCCTGCACTCCCTGCAAAGGCAAGGAGGGGTGCTGGACTTCAAACACCATTAACCCAGAACAGGACTCACTTTGGAATTAAGGACCTTTTTTTTGGAAATGCTTTTGTGGTGAATGGCATCTCCTCACCACTGAGAAAGAAAATCTAAGCCCCAAAGAGTTCTCAGCACTAGGCAAGCAGTTTCCAAAAAGCATGCACTGCCCAATGGTGATTATTAGGACCATTAGGATTATTAGGACCATTTGAATTATTAGGATTATCATTATTTTATGTGCCACTAGGTAATATTTGGAGGCTGATACCAGAAAATGCATAAAAACAATACACAACCAGCACCTCCAGCCTCTGTGCTGGCAGCAGAGGAAACCCAGGAGAGAAGATAGCAAATGCAGATTTAAAATGTTCTTCTATTAGTTCCCTCTTGTCAGTGATTGGAGCAGAAAGGACCTCATCCTGAGAGACAAGCAGAACGTTTTCCTGCTCTGCTTACACAGCACCTTTTGGATTCAGTCCCACCTCAGTTTGGTCACCATTGCAGGACATCCCCAATTTACCCCACCCTCCTGTGACAGGGCTGGCTCCATGACACAAGCACAGCCCAGCAGACCAGGACAGCACCAGGACACAGCTTGCACTCCTTGACAGGCAGAGAGAACCTTTCAAGGCCCCCCAGAAGAGTCTTAGACTTCATCCCCTCTCTCAGTACAAGCCCTTTTCAGGGGAAGGACTGGGTGTTTCTTTCCTGCCAGCCCTGAGCTGGAATGCCCAGGCTCCACCAGCCAGTGGGACAGCTGGGTCACACGCAGTGGCACAGAACTGGCACCACAGCAATAAAGACAGCCACCTCCATTTGGTGCCATGTGGTGCCAGGGGTGTCTGGGATGCCAGCACAGCTGAGGCAGAGCAGAGTGCCCGTGGCTCCCAGCACATTTGCAGCAGAGTGCAATGCCCAGTGGGACAGGCTGGAGCTGGCACACCCTCAGCAGCTACGGCCATGAGACACTTCTCTTTCCCAGGCCATCCCAGCACACTCTTCAACAGCTCTTTCACAATTTCATCTGTTCCCAGAGCCACAGAGTTTTGAATCATCTCTGAAAAACCTCTTCAGCTGCTTGTGAGTTACAGAATGATGAAAAGCACACTTTGTGGTGGAAAAAAAACCCCAACAAATCTCAAAAGCCTTGCAGCCAGAAAGCGTGGCTGGTGCTTGAGACCTGACCCATGGCACCTCAGTGAGGAGCCTCTGCTTCCCTAAATTGGAAAAAGTTGGGCTTTGATTTAACCAAGTTATGAGTGGATGAAAATTGCATACTTAGCATGCAATGTAGTAGAAGCCTTTGTGCAGTCTTAACTCTGCATTAGCATATTCTAAGTCATTTAATTAAGTGTTGCAAATTGTTTTTCTGTTAATTATTTCAGTATTGGACATTATTATTTTCCCTTTTGGAAGACAGAATCTATTTCATGAGGGTTAATAATCCTGCTAACTCGTTTTCCCTTAACTGTTCACTGCTGCTGATAAGGTTCCATGTGCTTTTGTCAGACTGTAGGCTTCTAGCTCATTTATAATTGGATACATCCTGTACCAAGTATCTCTAGAAGTGCTGATATGATATCCCAGATGGTAATATTCCCTCTTTTCTCTGTGTGTAATTTCACAAAAAGGCCCACTGACAGCTAGTGTTTAAAGGAAATTCATGTAAGCAGACATGGTAGGTGATCTGATCTGCTTTCTATTAGGGATGGGTAAATCCATTCCGATGAGGAAGAAGCAAAGAAGAGTGAATCAGAGCCAGGGAGAGGCATCTGGGAGTCCTGGGCTTTATTCCCAGCACTGCCACTGATCTGTTACAGAACCATTAAACTGCTCCACCTCAGACTTCCTCATCTAAAATGGGCTTATTATTGACTGTACCTACCTGGTAGGTGCCTAGTGGGGATTAACTAATATTTGGAAACACTTTGAGAACCTCTGAGGGAAGGTACAATATAAATGCAAAGCAGTTGCACTGCTGCTCTATTAACTGTTGACAGCCTGCTCTGCTCCTTTTGAACTGCCTGCCCACAGACCTGAATCAACAATGAATGACAAGAATTAAGATGAGGAACAGCCCCAATCCAAAAGCCATCCAGAGGGGAGTCCCCACGATTTTCCAAGGAGTGTGTCTCCCATCTGCCTTGCTATTAGTACACAAAAGCAAAGCTCTTCATGCAGTAAGGGGCTGCTCAGCAAACCATAAAGAGGTGAAGGCACTATCAGGACTAAACACACATTAAATTCTTCTCCCATAACTTAGCCAAACATTTCACATCTGCAAAGCTGAGCTGGGAATCTCAGGAGAAGGATCTCACTCTCTGTCCCATGGTACTCCCATCTATATCATCTCACAAAAATTTATTTGCGACCTTTTAGCTGGTTTCATTCCTACAACCCGAGAGCATTCTAAACCTCTGCAGGAGAAAAAGAACAAAAACCCAGTAAAGACAATAGTTCTCAACCTTCAGACAGCAACTGGTCCCTTCCTTCTGCAAAATCATCCACATACCACATACAAGAGCAGCAAAGCACAGGACAGTAAGGCAGTAATTTTTCAGAAGGCCTATAGGCTGGCCCTGCCCTGAGAAAAAATTACAGACATTGGACTAGAAAAACTAATGTATTTTAACCTCAAAGCATCACATAAACATTAACCTCATCAGCCTGAGCTCTAAGATGTGATATTATTCTTTCCATTCCATAGAACAGTCTAGAAGATTGAGGAGCACCTTGCTCTGAGATCCACTCCAAGCAGCCTGAAACGGCACTGCCCCTCTTCAGCCTCCTTTTCTCTCTCTTCACCCACAGGTGTTTATCTTTCTCTTAAACTCACACACGTCCCAAAGTAAATTAGAAGGCCAGGGCACCAGGCAGGGCCAAAGGCTAGCACATGAATTTACTGTGCTGTCTTCAGTCTCCCAGCAGCCTTTCCTGAGTCCTAATAAAGATATCTGAAACAAGATGCTAATGCTGGATTATCCAGGTAATCTCCCAGAGTTACTTCCCTGGTTTGCCTGGTTATAAATAATGAATTAGGCCTTTACTTATTATTTCTCCTGCCCTTTGGGGTCGCTGTGAGGCTAGGGAAGGAATACAAATTTAAGAATATTAGATCCATTTATTAATATCAATTTCTGCCAATCCTGCATGAGCGACGTCCCTCGCCCCGTGCGTGCTACTGATACTCTGAAGGGGCTGGGATGTTAATGGCATGGATCTAATAGCTATGAACTGGCCCAGCCTTACTCACCATGCCCTGAAATTGAATTTTAAAAAGGCAGATGGGTGCTTCATAAGTGGAAACAGAATCATGTGCCAGTTCTCATTTCTTTTCCATTCCCGAGCACTGGTGAAATGAAGTCTCCCCACTAGCTTTGTCCACGTAAGCCTGTCGTACCAATTTAGTGCCCATCTTTAGAGCCCCTGTTATTCCCACACTGGATTTCTAAAGCACCACCTTAACCCCTTCTCTGCCGAAGAGAATTCAGCTGCACCCATTCAGCTGAACACAGCCACAGCAACCACCCAGGCTGTCAGGGATCCTTAGGGTGAGGGAACAAGATGTGTCCCACAGCCCCTTCACTTTCTCCCTCTTCCCTTATTGCACCTGCTCTTTGTTATAAATGTAATTAATTCCAGCCATAACTATGAGTATGCCTGCAGCACTCACTGTGCTGGAAGTCCCAAGCTGAGCCTTTCTCAAGGGACTGGGATTAATTTCAGCTACAGTCTGAATGCTGGTAGACTCCTTAATGCAGACAGCTTTTACCACCAGGCTCCTCAGCCTGCTCACAGGTCTTTTGGCAGCACCAGCAATCACCAAGAGCCACAGCAGTGTGCTCACAGGGGTCAATATTCCCCACAAACCCAGACAAAATGCTGCCTCTTGCCTTCTATGCACCAATGGGAACATAGGTGCATAGAGCACTCCTGGTAGGCTCCAACCATTAAATTACCTTAATGAGTCTCATAATAACTTCAAAGGCCCCTCACTAAAGGGATCAGTCATCAGCTGAAGGGAGTAGAAGCCATGGAAGCAAGAGTGTTAAGTTTCTATAATTGGAATTTTTGAGATCCCAGAACTGCTCAGAGCTGGGTGGGCAGGACGTGGTGGGATCACTGCTGAGCAGTCTGCATGAGCTCTCCTGCCAGGCACAAACTGAGACTTCAGCAAGGCCCTCAGCACTCTTTAGCAAGAGGCTCAAACACCAGGCCAGGAGCCATCCCACCTGTGCTTGAGGCACAGAGATCACTTCTGTGCTGAGATCTTGGGACAGAATTCGAGTCTTCATTTCAGTCTTCAGGGTTTGTTTCAGCCAGCTCTTGAACTCCAGGCACATCCTCAATGAAGCCAGGCCAGGTGCAGTCACTGTCCCTAACTGTACTGGGAGGGCATCCTTGTGAATACAATTTCCTCTGGAAGCCTCACCTGCACCTCCCTCCTGCAACACCCAAGGTTTGCACAGTGAATGCAGCAGCACACTCCACCACATTCTCTCTTCAGACTCCAGATTGTGCTCATGTGGCAAAAATAATTGGAAATCTCAGCCAAAATATATGAGGAAAAGAGATTTTGCAGTGCAGAGTTTCTCTAGGTTTCAAAATACTTCTGAAATCTTTGTAGAGTCCTTCCTTTCCCACTTTGAGGTTGTTTCATCTACACCTTTGAAACTTGGATGTCCTTTCTTAGGTATAAACACAGCTTTAAAGCCCTCTTATGCTTAAAATGCACCTTTTCAATATCAGCCACATATTTGAAACCAAATAGAGAGTGTATGAATTGCTGCAGAGAAGGGTGTTAGCATAGCTAAAGGGAACAGGTCTGTGTGATGATGCCCCAGCAATGGGCAATTGCTCCTGGAGAGGTTTCCCTGGAGCACATTTCATGGCCCTCAGCATTTGCAGGTGTTTCCCATTTGTTCATGGACCCTCTGGAAGTCAGTGGCAGATATTGGAGACTTCCTCTCCTACAGAGTGCAAGTCCTGGCTCATGAGGAAAGAGCAGGCTGCCACAGCCCTTGAATCAGGACTTGACATTCCCTTTTCTCCCTCGAAGCACAGACCATTGGTTCCCCTTCTCTCTCAGGTGGCACACCTGAGTCCCTTGGGGAGGGCTGCTAATGGGAAGTGAGGCTGTAAGCAAGCAGAAAAGGCAGATGGCTACAGCTGAGGGCTAAGCCAGATGCAGTTCTAAATTCTGCTGCCAACTGAAAGCCCATCCCTTGGAGCCTGGGGGATTTCAGCCATGGCCTTAGTGTGAAGGTCATAACAGTGGCTACCCTCTCTTTTCCAGGCCTAGGTGATGGCCACAGAGGACCTGTCTGAGCACCACCCCTGAGGCATAACCCCTTAGGACTGCCTGGAGACATGCTCACCACCCAACCTGAAAGTTTCCTTCAATGTTGATGTATATGGGATTCCATTCCCTTGAATTTGCTATGAAATTGTTATCTTGCAGCCTTCAGAATCCCACTGGAAGCTTAGGGAGGATCAGAGAGAAGTGTAAACATGGAGGGCAGAACACTGTGCTGTTCATATCTCGTAGCCCAGAAGAAAGTCTCCAGACCAGTTCTACGTTTCACTGACAGCCAATATGAACATTTTAAACCTGGTGTTGATCAGCCAGAGCTGGAAAATAGTGAGAACACACACAAATTGCTGCTGCTTCTGCTGAATTCTGTATGAAATGGGGTGATCTCAGAGGACTATGAATGATGTATTCAAAGGGCCAATCCCAGACCCCAGAAATGCAGGAGCAAGCAGCTAGATGTCCATCCACTTAGGAAAACAGGAGCAGGCCATGTTTCTGAGGCAACTAAAACAAAACAGGCAAAGGGAGAGAGATTGAGAGAGAGGGGGAAGGAATTTCCTCATTGCACATTAGAAATACTACAGAAAGGTTCAATTTTAAACCCACACACCACAGTGTTTGCCATCATTCTTTGTGGATCACTTGATACCTTCCCACCAGCCACAGCATCTGACATCAGCCTCTGCAGAGCAGCCTGCAGCAACACCAGGCTTCCACCTTCTCACAGGTAAGTATGTGCAAGATCCCTGTCCAGTCCTGGTGGGATGGGCAAGGTGGCAGCTGATTATGCCCCTAAAATCACTCATCTGGAGGCAGCTTTCATGCAGAGAAAAACCCCAAATACATTTAACTGCATCGTGTCTGCTCAAACTCCTCCTGGAGCAGCTACACTCAGCTCACAGCCATCCTTGCCACCTCAAACTGGCTGCAACAGCTGCTGGCATTGCCTCAGAGCAGGGCAGGCCCACAGCAGTGCCAGCTCCCACCTCCCCCTGCCAGCTGAAGCTAGTGGGATGAGGGGGAGGATTTTCTCCCTTCTGTGCCCTTCAGCCACATCATTCATCGCCTGCCCAAAAGTGGCAATAGTGCAGGTTTTCAGGCATGGCCAGAGTTTATCAGTGGCTGCATCTGGCTGATGCAGTGATCCTTGCAGTGTAAGGTCTGTTCACTTCTGCAATACTGTGTCACACACTCCTCTCCTGAGCAGAGGTCAGGTTTTAAACAAGGACAGAGGAAAAGCAAGTTTAGATGCAGAGGATAAGACTGAGGCAGTAGAGATTAGAGCAGGCAGAGGAAAGCTGAAAGTCATACTGTGGCATCCCATTGCCTTCTATCTGACAGACCTGGCTTTTAAACACCACTCCCACGTGTCATTTTGTGCAGTGACTGCTCCATGAATTTATTTACCGAGGCAATCCAAGAAGAAAACAAAGAAGGGGGGAAAAAAAACAACAGGAAGTTACTCAGATTACAAGTCTGCACAATTAGAACCTTGATATTTCTGGCACTATAAGACAGGGGCACATTAATAAATAATACTTTGCTCTTTTCCTCTAATGATCTCCAAGCAATTTACAAGTTTTTGCTAGCTGAGCTTCACCAAACCCCTGCAAGGCAAGGCATAGATAAATTGAGTCCCTTTGCTCCCAGCCAAAGTTAAGATCTCTGGGAGGGAAACAATGTGATACCCCAAAGCAGCTCTGCCAAATGCATACAAGTACAAAAATAAGCCAAGTGCAGCATTTTTCACTGTTCAGCAATATCTAAAATACCAGTTCCAGCTGAGGCTTCTCCATGCTGGGCACTACCTGCCACACAATAATGACTTTCCTTGAGCCAAGGACACAAGACATGCAAAGCGTAAAAGAATGTGGGATCAGGACAGATAGGAAGCCACCCAAGAAATGTGTTGCATGCATTGCAGTGCTCCAATCAACACACAGCATGCCCTGGCTGCTTGGGCTGGCACTGTATGCAGGAAGAATATTTTCTGAACACCTGAGCTCCCAGGGCCTGGGCTTCCCTCAGGAAGGAGCTATGGCAGCATCTTTGGCATCCGGGGCCCAGACAAAACAGAGGCCCAGAGCAGCAGATGGCAGCAGGGCTGGGTGGCAGCCAGCTGGCTGGGCTACATGGAGCTCTTTGGGCAGCTGACCAAGGCCTCCAGATGACAGGAATGTCACCCAGGTGAGGACTGCAGAGCTGAGCAGATTCACAACTAACCAGAGGAGCCTGGAGCTGAAGTGGATGTAGGCTTCAGTCCCTGTATCACTCTGGAGCCCTTCCTTCCACTCTTTTATCCTTGTAAAGTGTGAGATTGTCTCATGCACTCTGAAAAGGAAAAGTCCTTCCTCCTGGGAGCAGAACAAGCTGCTGGGTTAGGACAGGGGGACCCCAAAGGCTGGAGTGCCTTCAGGCCACAACCCGTGAGTGATCCCTGTGGGCCTCACACTAACACCATTATCTCCCTGAGCTCCTGGGAGCTGGAGAAACCTTCTCTGCCTGTTTTGCCCTTAAAGCTTAAGAGACTGACCTTTGCTTATTCCTTCCCAAGCTTGTTAGAGCCAGGTCCTAAGTGTGCTGACTAATGATGGCTGGGTTTAGTGCGGACCAGGCTGTGCTGCCGTCAGAACAAAGCCTGATGCGTGTCCTACGTGAGGAGGCGTGCAAAAGCAGAGAGATCCCTGTGATATTTTGCACAGGTTGGCTTCTCCAAGCCCAGAACTGCAGGGCAAGCACAGCAGAGGGGCACTGCACAACTGCTGGGTGGGCTTGCTGCTCACTCTCTGGCCTACTGCCAAAACCAGCTGATTTACCACCCTGTCAAGAAGAGAAATTAGATGCCCTGCTTAGAGGTTTATATTTATTGGAATAGAAAAAAAAAACTCAACAAAGAACCTACTTGGTGACTGCTAGAAATATGTGTAAGCCAGTTAAACACACTTTATAAAACCTTACAACAATAATACACTTTTACTGAAACAATCACAGGAGCAATTTCACCTGTACTTACTGTCCAGTCATCTGAGCACAAACAGCCCTGAGATTTATGTGCGAGTGGAAACATAATTTCTATTATCTCCCACATTAAACTTGGCAATGGAAAATCCCATGCCTGGAGTGCAAAATCAATTTCAATAACCAGAATAGCAAGAAGTCAAAGGCAGGACTTGGAAAGGACATGAGTTTTTCAAATAGCCAGCCAGCTTTCTTTATAATGGGAATGCCACTGGGATAGGATGGGATGGGCAATTGGACATTCTGGCTAGATTTTCTCTCTCAGCATGAAATATTGCTGTAGTTACATGAGGCAGCTTCTGGACCACAGTAGTGGCTCTGAAACTTTGTTTTTCCTGTCAAACCCCACACTTTGGGCATACAAGACAGGAGAGCAATGACTGAACTGCAGGATTTAAGGCTGCTTTTCACTGGACCCAGGCCTGAAATGCAGCTAGCCCACAATGACCAGGTGTGTCAGAACAAGATGTGCTAATTCCTGCAGGAGGTGACCTGCCCCCATCCCAATCCCCACTGCAGCAAAGGCTTGTGTGAGAGGTTTCCTGCCTACCAGCTTGGGGACAGGGGTGATCCTGCCTGGGAGAGGGCAGGTGAGTTAGGGAAGCTGCCAGATCCAGGCCAGGCCCATTTGCTGCTCTCACAAGACACTGCCTTAACCCTCACACACAAACTTTGTATCTCTTCCACTGTTGAGGTTTGAGGGTGCAGAGGGGAGTTGTTGTAGGTATAACAACTCCGCACTCCCTTGTGCCAGTGAAATACTAGTCTCCCCTGCAAGCCCACCCCAAATTGCCATATTCTGCTTTGGAGGCAAAATGCTCACAGCTTGCTGAGCCCTGAAGCTACTGACACCTGAATTCAGGGTTTGCACCAGCTCAGAAGTGATGGCAGGAGCTCCAGAGGTTTCTGAAGCCATCATGCCATTCCTAGAAGTACCAGCTGCAAATGGGGAAAGCTGCAAGTATGAGCTCAGAAGTGATGCCTTCACACACTTAGATTTATGCATTTTCTCTTTCAGGACCTCTTCACTGGGGACTGCTTTACAGAAAGCTGGAGTGACAGTACTGCTGAACCAAGTACTCAGATCCTCAATGCACCCTTGTGCAGACAGCACTTCAGCTGCCCTTTGTCTCACTGCCTGTGCTTTCCAGGGAGTCATGGCAGATTTGAATGCATTATTCCACCCTCTGCGAACCAGGACAGGCTTGTACTAGGACACCTTTGCCCTGCAAAGGCAAATCTTTTGCCCTCACATTGCAAACACTGTAGGTTCCCCTCTGCAGTAAATTCAAGATTCAAGCACAGAAGGAGCATTTCAAGTTTATCAGAAGACCTAGCACATACAGACACAAAAACCTTCTAAAAGAGGCAGTAAAAAATTAAATGCCATCTTCGGTGCAAGAATATTCACAAGTCACAAAGAGCTGAGCCTCTGCCATGAACTACAATCAAGAAATGAACCCAAGGCATGAACCTCCCTCATGTCTGTGTGATAACCAACAGCCAGCGCTGCAGAAAAGGGGAGAGACTCCTGAGTGATCCTCCCTAATAGATTCGTCTTTTATCATGTTTTCATGACCTTTGTAAAAGGCAATTTAAATTCTAATTGTCCTGTGAGCACCACAGGAATCAATTAGTGACAAGAGATGTTAATTGTGCAGACGGGGAGGAGGCATTGCTGGGCTGCTCAGCTCCAACACGGGTTAAGAGCCCAGGGGAATGCTGGGATGGTTGGGGCTTTAATCAGTCCTCCCTTTCGAATAGTTTCCATGTTGTGCTGCAGTTGTCAAGCTCCATTAGTCTTCTGGAGCACTGAAGGAGGCAGTGGCATCCCCTCCACTCCTGCACTCCCCAAGCACATGCACAAAGGATCAGAAGGAACTGCCACTGAGAAAGCAAATCCTAAAACCTCACTCTCCTTTTGTTCTTGCTTCCCCCCTCTACAGACCTGTATAGAAATCAGGTTGTGGGCACTGGCAATTACAGAGCAAATGCTTAATGTTGGTGGGTTGTAAGGGAGGTGAGCCTGGTCCTGTCACCTCAAGATCCAGCTTGAGCTGTGTGTGAAAAGGAAACCCTCCTGGTTTTGTAATAGGGCACAATGCTACTCCATGAAGACCCCGGCACTGGTCACACTGACCCTTGAAATGCCAGGCAAAGGGCAGGCTGGATGCCCAGTATTTAGACTACACAAGCATGGACAGGTAAAATTTGTCTGAGCCAGAATGAGAACATGCAGCTCAACAGACGCCCAGGACATCCTGGCACTGGTACCTCTCAGAAAAGAGGACCTGGCACAAGTAACCAGGTGCACCCTGAGATACAGCATTTGTTATCTACGCCTCCTCAGGGGAGAGCAGCACTACCCTCACCTGTACCCCCTGGCTGGCAGTTACCCAGTGGCTCAGGAGTCCTCAGCATCTCCAAGACATGTAGCATGACTTCATGCCAGGAAAGCTTGTGCTGTGCCAAGTCACTGAATCTGGGATGGTTAAATCCCCCAGAAATAATAACCCAACCCCTATTTTCTATTAAACACCATCACAGGCCACTATCACCACCTAAATGCCTCCACATTACCCATTTGGCCAGCCAGCAACCTTGGGAGCTGCCTTGGGAAGGTGCTGTGCATTAATTACTTCTGTTCTGCCTGAAACAGAGTAAATGCTCTTTCTTTCTCAGCAAATGTTGCTCTTGGGAGAGCCCTCCCCACGGATACAGATTGATTTGGTTTTTAATTCTATTTTGTTTTTTAAATGTATCGCTTTCTCTAGCCTCTGGAATAGGTGTTGGGAACCACTTTCTCAGGAGTGCTAAATGGGAATGTCCCCTATGACACACCATCACATATCCTGTGACATGATTGTCCTTTTTTAAACTGAGCTTTAGGCACCCCACCCAGAAGAAAGGAGAAGAGAAAATACCTCAGAGTCTGTGAAAGTCTCAGTTCTGCTCCTTGGTGGTGGCATCAGAACCTTCCCTTAATTTGTGAGCATGAAGCCAAGCATAGCTTTAGCTACCTGTAATTTGGATCCCTGCTTACCAGGGATCTTACATTTTTATTGCAAATCCCACATGCAGGAAGTTTTCTGAGGGCAGCGAGGCTCAAGCACACTGGGAGGATACTGGAGGAGGGTGGCCTAGGTCAGAAAGGTTGCTTAGGGACTAAGTAAGGCAGAGGGAGCATATGGTGTGGCCAGGTTTGATGTGCAAGCCAGAGGGGCAGGAAGGAGCCTGAAATTAGTGTCACACTGAAATTTCTGAGACATATCCTCTGCAGGGGACCCCGAGCTTCACACCAGCACAATGGATTCCTGTGGTGCAAACAGGAAGAAAACCTGGCAGGTGTGAAGTGCAATCCTCACATGAGGTTCCTGCCATTCCTTGCCAGAAAGTCCTTTCCAGCTGCCACATCCATTTGCCTGAGCAGTGGAACAAAGCTGGTTTCACTTCCAACAGTACAGAATTAGCAATTTCTCTACTCACCCTCTGCCCAGCGCATCTACAGAGCCTTTTCTGAATTTCCATTAAAAATAAGAATGCATTTCGTTCTGCTTCACCAGGCCCATTGGTCACCTGCCTGTATCTCTTTCAGACTCCACTAGTTCCTCCTTTCTTTCACCAGCATAATCATTTTATGCTCTCATCTTTTCCTTCCATTATTTGGGTGATTGCGGACACGTTTTTATTGCTGAGATTTACAAAACAGCTCAGTCAACCCTTGCACAGCAGAGCTGTCCCTGCTGTAGAAGAGGGAGGCAGAGATTGTGGGAGTTGATCCCCCCAGCACACACCAGGCTCCTGAGGGGCAGCTGCTCAGTCTCACTCCTGGCTTACCTGGCCCCCCACAGCAGAGCCCAGTGCTGCACAGATGGGAGGGGATTTGTTCTGGGGAATCGCTTCCTCTGCAAGCTTTGATGCCCTCACACAAAATTAGCAAACAGTGAACCCAATCTTTTAAAAGCAAACAGGAAACAAGTGCCTTTTGAAGGGCCATGACAGAACTAAGTAAAACAGGCTCATCCATCACAAGATTCCCTGAGGCACCACTTGCCCGTGCCTAGGGACCAGCTGAGCAGTGAAACTCCCTCTGGAGGCTGCTAATGCCTTCCTCTGCTCTCTGAAAAGGATTACAGAGGCAGGCTCACTCCTTCCTTTCCCACTTTATTCATTCCCCAGCATCTGCATTGCGTGCTAACACAGCCTGCATTACCCCTGAGCATTTAGGGAGGGCAGGAGAGCTCCAGCCAAAGCCATGGCCTCAGCAAGGGCTGCATCCACAGCCAGGCACTCAGCACGGCAGGGAAGCCTCGTGTGTAAGCTGCTCCTGGACAGGAGCTGATGTAAAGAGCTGACAGAGGAAACCTTTTCCTTGGCACAGCAACTTCTAACACTTCCATAAATCCAAGGAATTAGTCTGCATAACATCTAATCTGCAAATAACATGGATATTGTAGATTATACATGCACATGTCATAGATATTAAATACGGAGGTGTTAATACAGAAAATGATGAAGTGTATTATACACACCTAATTACCAGTCGTTACTCCAGACAGAGCCAGTTTTGCCTCTGCCTTTATCTTCAGCATGCATTGAGTGTGCCTTAGGGGTCCCAATTTTCCTAATCCTAATCCTAAATGTAATCTTTAACCTTCCTTTTAACCCTCCAAAATTGCTGCCCTGAATGCATCCTGTGATGCTGCTACTTATTCACAGTTAAAGGCAGCATTATTTCAGCAGCCCATCTACCTCTTGCTCGCCTGATTCTCTCTATTCACAGGCAGCTTTGCTTCTTTCCTTTTTCTGTTCACCTGGAATAGCCTGTAATGGCTCCCCCACGGATCCTCACTACCCACCTGCCTCAGTCCAGGCAGGGCAGCTGGAATCAGGTGCCTTGCTGAGAGCAGGCACTGGTGGTTTTCATGAGCTGAACTGTGCCCAAGGCAGGAGTTAAAGCTTCACCAACTTTTGCTTTATTTTTCCCCCTCTGCTTCTGCAAGACTGGTCCTATACAAAAGGAGAGAGGCCCATGCACAGGTACCTTCAAAACCACACCAGATCCTACACCTCAGCAACCAAACATTTCTTCAACCAGACACTAAAAGGAAAGAAAGTGAGTGAGAAACAAGTAGCATGAGAACTGTGCTACTGTATCTGGGCTACTATGAGAACTGGGTTACAGAGAGTGGCCATCCAGACAGAAATTTCATTTGCCAAGTAGGAATTTAAACCGATTGCCTTCTAGTACCATGGAGTGAATGTTGATACTAATTTGACTTAAAAGCCACTATTATTTTTCAAAGCAGTTTTCCCCAGCTGCCAGAAAATACAGCCACATCCAAAAGCTACAAGAAAACATATCAAGTTTCACCAACTGAATTGCAGCCAAGTTCCCATGATGGCACCTGGCATTAAAGTCAAGCCACTGAGTCCAGCAGCAAAAATGCTTCTTGTTTATTTTACTTATTTTATCTTTGTAGCACCAGCCATGCCTGTACCAAGGCCATATAGCCCTGAGGCCACATATATAACTCAGCCTCCTGCTGCCAAAAAAAAAAAAAAAAAAAAAAGAAAGAAAATTTGGGTCTCTCAGCACCAGCTCAGACCATTTGTGTCTGGGCAGGGGCTGCTGAGGTCTCTCACTCAGCACCAGCTCAGACCATTTGTGTCTGGGCAGGGGCTGCTGATGGAGCCTGGCACAAAGTATTTGTCTGGCTCTAATACACTTGTTCCTGTGTCTGGCCATCAGGATGCTTTGGTGGAGCTGTGTCTGCCTTGCTGGGAAACATGAACATCTCTTCCAGAGCTCTGCTAGAAACTCCTGCCCTTTTGTGTTCACTACAGTCTGATGCAGAAAAGAAAGCCATTGTGTAGCCTCTATGCTGGGGTGTCTTATTTTTTCCAGTCATAGAATTGTATAGGTTGGAAAAGACCTCTACAATCATCAAGTCCATCCATTTGCCCAGCACTGCCAAGACCACCACTAACCCATGTCCCCAACTGCCACATCCACACAGCTTTTAAATCCTTCCAGGCTTGGTGACTCCACCATTGCCCTGGGCAGCCTGTGCCAGGGCTTAACAACCCTTTTGATGGAAAAAATCTCGAATATCCAATCTAAAGCTCCCTTAGTGCATCCTGAAGCTTTTTCTTCTTCTCTTGTTGCTTGTCACCTGGGAAAAGAGACTGACCCCTACCTGGCTACAACCTCCTCTCAGGTTCTACCTGATGCAGGGATATTGTAGTAACTGTTCACTTGCTTTTCTCTGTTTCCTGAAAAAGAGCTTTCACAAGGAAAAGATGACATTGTGGCCAGCAAACAGTACCTGTGCATCATGGGACTTGTCCCAGCTCTGTGTTACACAAGCTGACGGTCTCTGGACAGTGTCTAAACCAGCTTTTCCAAAGCTTAGACACACAACCTTCTTCTGGAATCCAAACTGCAAGGAAATGAAAGCACAGGGAGTTGACCTGACCACAAAAGGCTTTGAAGGTTCCTTTACTTACATTTGCACAAATACAAGAGCAGAGGAGCCTTCTGTGTTGCTGCTGGTGGTACAACTCTGCTAATGTTCCTAATACTGCCATTCTTCTGTGAGTTCGAGAGTCCCACATTTTGCCAGGCACTGCTGAGCAGGGAAGAGTTCTGGGCACAGGAGCCCTGGCTGCAGCAGCTCCATGGGGAGGCACAGGGGGGTCTGTCCAGGGCACAGAACAGATCAGGCACCTCTGAGAGAGCCTGCACTGCGTGCCCGGGGCAGGAATCAGGAATCTGTAATTGCAGCCTGGAATCTGTAATTGCAGCCCTGGCTGCTCTCAAAGTGTCCTGTGTCCGTGGGGGGGACGATGTGCTGGCGGAGCGAGAACGTCAGAAAACTGGATGTGAGCTGAAGCTAATGGGAGGAAACAAGATTGTTTTAACAGCGGCAGCCACTGGGTGGTAGAGTCTGCCACCGAGAGAGGTGGCCCAGGAGGTGCTGCTGCCAGGGGCCACCGTGGCCCATGGAGAGTAGGAACGACTAATTCAGGGGTGCCTTAAATTCCTGGGCAGGACCATTCAGCTACAGCCCAATGGTCCTGCCAGCCCCGCTCTCCCAGCTCACACAAATCAAAGCAGAAGGAGCATGTCCTTGGTCAAAAGGAGGGCACAAGGTTACACTGAACCCCCCAATTAAACTGAAGCAAGATGGATAACACAAAAGTCAGCTCCAAGATCAATATTTCTATTAATTTACAAGCATAACAAGGTTAGAGAGGTGAGCAGAGTAAATAATTAACTCATTTACAGGGTTTTGATTTTTTTTTTCAAACAGAGTCACTTTATTCCCCTGGGAGATTAGCTATGCAGTTGACATTAATCACAACTGCAGCAATTATTTGAAGTATTTGATTAATCAATCCATGGGAAAAAGAGAGCTAGGCCAAACCAGCGTTGCTGCACAGCCCTGCTGGTCAATCAGTCAATACACAGGTGCTGGCTTTCAGAAAGGTGTCATGTTTCCTGCAGGCTGTAACGAGTCCTCTGGCTGGCTGGATACAGCAGTAAGATGGATATCACACTTCAGATGGGGAAGACCATGATGCTTTCCAGCTGAATTAAAGAGTATTTATTAATGCTAGACTTGCTGAATTGGGAATCTAAACTTGGAGCCCTCCAGCTACTCAAATACAAATACGATCAGATGCTTGCCCAGACCTGATGATACATGTGAAAAATACCATTACAGAGCAGTGTGTGTCAGCCAACACTGGCAAGGGGCTGAAACTTCCACCTCTTTCCTTCCACCCATAATCTGAGAAGTGATTTCAATTAAGGAATAACAAAAAGCCCAGAAGGTGGTCTGAGCATTATTATTATAAAAAGATCAGGTTGGAAAAGATTAGGTGCATACTTTCTTTTTCTTGCTATTTTTCCTTCTAATAATCATTCCTGGAATTTCTGTTTACAACTCCTACTCCTGGTGGCAGTGATCTTCAGACTGAATTGGAAGAAACTGCAGACTTGGAAAACCACTGAAATCAAGTTTCAGCACCTTTCTGACAATTCTCACACCTACCGCCAGACAGCTGGTAATGTGCTATATTATAATACATTCTCATCTGGTTTTGCTCTGGATTAGGCTGCTGTGTTCAAAAATGCAAATGTTAACTCCCAGAACAAACTTTGCTTGATGATGTTAAGCTTATGTGTAAACTGAAATGCAGCAGACTTTCATTACAAGAGCTCAACCATTTAAAAAGATGAAAATTACAAGATGTGGCACATTTTTAAAACAAATATTAGAACATTCAACCTGCATTTTATTGATTATATTTCCCCATCTAACACTTCTACTGCTGCATATAAATGAAACTAATGTTTCTTTAACACAAAAACTGTAAAGGATCAAAAATCTTTTGGACTGCTACAACTCCAGCAGGGAATTTGCCTCATGATTGTGGCAATGTGAAGCTCTGCTGCGTGGCTGCTGATTGCACTCTCTTCTGGGCACAACCCAGGTGGAAAAGAAACTCTCCTGTGTGCAAAAAGGACACCAGACTGCCACACTCTGAAAGCTTTTGCACACAGATCCTTCATGCACAAAGGCAGGAGGTTCCCACTCCAGGAGAGGACACGCTGCAGGAAGAGAGGCAGGGTCCAGAATAAGGCACTTCATACATGCTTGTGGTAAGATCAACCACTCCAAGTTTTCTGTCTGCTCCTCAAGCAGCATATTTCTTACATCTGGCATGCAAAATACTGTAATAGTGAAGAACATCCCATTTTGATTTAAATGAATGCATTTGT
Source organism: Passer montanus (assembly GCF_014805655.1). NCBI lineage: Eukaryota > Metazoa > Chordata > Aves > Passeriformes > Passeridae > Passer > Passer montanus. Next base: position 599,937 of record NW_024357725.1, read on the forward strand.
TTCCAAAAGGGAGACCATAAGTTAAACAAACACATTTCTCTCTTTGCACATGAAAGCATTGTTTTGTCACAGATGTACAGTATAATACATTTATTTTCTCAATTGTTTTGTATTTGTAAGGCACTGCCAGTTATTTGGATGGGTTTGTAAGGATGAAGCAAATTGCTCTGTGGGGCTCTATTCAGGGAACATAACATTCCCACAAAAGCACCATAATTCTGCATGCAGCAACACAAACTGCCACGACACTGCAGCAGCTGGCAGGCTGGATAGAGTTAGCATTATCAAAACCAGCATGACAACTCCACTCCAAAAGCCCCTTATATGCATAAATTAATGATGAATGTACATTGATTAGCCCCCACCCAGACTCCAAGGTACCCTGCCTTCCTGCAATATAATTTGGAACCTCACCACAGTTGCTTTGTCCACTCCTGAGGCCTGGGGAGCACTGCAGCTTGTCCTTGGATGGCACTGGCCTTGTCCAAAGCTCTGGAGCCCTGCTCACAGGTGTGCACTGGGGCACATCAGGGACTGTGCTGCAGCCCTGAGCCACAGGGAGCAGCCAACAGCACAGAACAGCATCAGCAACGTGCCAGGAGGGGCATTTTGGGAGCTGTGCCACACAGAAAGCTGAGAGCAAGAACATCCTGCCAGGGATCACGTCTGTGTTCCAGAAGCTGGATATAAATTCAGCTGCACCTATCCTTCTGACCAATACCTCCCTTCTCCAGACGTGCAGAAAGGCAAACAAGCTGTCACACAAACACTTTCTGAGACTACATTTTTTGTCACAACTACAACAAGCTGGAAATGTGCACAGGCCCAGGGGACATTGCTGCCCCCAAACTCTCAGGCTTCTCCAGCTATTTGCCAGCTTCCTCCACAGCTCTAACCAGTTCCCACTTGGCATAATCTGGCTTCCTGAAATTTGACCACAGAGGCCTTTCTATCCATCTCTAAGTCCTTCTGGTTACACAAAAATGGCTTTTAAAACCCAAGAAAATAGGCATTCTGAATACAGGCTGACTAACCCACGTTACTTAACTCAGGATAAAGCAGGACTAAGACAAGGCAGCTTGATCTGGAGACTCAAGTAAAACAATGTGGGAACTCGCATTTCAAGTTAACTTGTCTTGTTTGATATTGAATCTGAGTGCAAAGCTTTTAGCATGCACAGGTAAATAGATTTGTACTGAGTATATAAGACAATTATAATGATATATAGTCAGAGTGAATACCTAGATGCAATAGGGAAGCCTCCTGTTCTGCTGCTACCTCTCTAAAATATCCCTGCATTTTCCTCTGTCAGGTGACTTGACCTTTAGTTAAAGGCACTTCCTGACTAGTTTCTGTGGGGCTGCGGAAACCAGGCTGCTCCTTGCCTACTAATGACTCCTCTCAGCCTAGGAATGTGCTTTTGGTGCTGCTTCTGTTACCATACAGAAGCTCAGCTTGAGAGAACTCAGTGCAGCCTAGTTTATATGAGCAGGTGCACTGAAACTGAGCAAGAGAGGAAAATCTGTGTCAGCAGGAAAACTGAGAGAGGAGCAGTGCAGGGGGGCCTTAAAGAAACAATCACCCCTTGCTTTATACTCATTGTCTCCTACAAACATGAGAGCTGGAAGTTTCATGAAGAGGTACAACAGTGATTGGGACACTAACTTCAAGGTCCAGACTCTACTGGAATCCTTTATCCAGAAGTTGTCTGGGATCCTGTGGTTCTTCTAAGCCAATCTTTCCATCAGCTCTTTGTATACAGCATCATTAGCAGCTTGTAACAGCTCATGACCTCAGAAAATTTACTACTTAGAGCACTGACAGATAATAATAACAATGAAGAAGAGAATTTGGGCAGAAAAGAAATCTCAGCTTTCTAGATCTTTTTTGCAGGATAGTGTTAGTTTTGATCAGTCAGCTCTAATGTGGAAGCCAGGAAAGAGCTGACTCAGCGAACACACTAAGTGGTGATTTCACACAGCATCCTAATGATGACAATGATGATGTTGTGGTAACTTGTGCACAGCTACTGAGCATCACTGGGAGAGAAGGAAGAGCCCTGCAATATATTGCTGTGATTCCTAATAGACCAGTAGAATTCCTGCTGTCAGAGTCCTAAGGGAGGTCTTGACCCACTGCTGGAGCTGGAAGGTGGCAGAAAAAACCAGTGTCAGCAAAAAACATGTCATCTGAGTTCTCTAAGCTCTCTGCAAAGGTGAGTCAGACCATTATTCCTGTTTTGCACATCTCTGTGATTAGCCCTAAGAGATTTACCCCAAATGACCACCCCTCGAGATGTCCAGCCCATCTCTTCCAATTCCCAGCCCATCACTCATCAAGCTACAAAAACAGATCCTTGGAAGACTACAGTCCCTCACTTCTGAAGTGGCAGTGACTAAATCTCATAAAGAGCTTTAGTCTCTTTACTAGAGAATGTTAAGAGATGAGATGATTTTCCTGCTGCTGGTTGTTACCTAGGAACATTCTAGAGAACACTGTTCTCACAAACAGGACAGGAAGGCAGTGCTGTTGCAGAGCCAGGACATATCCATTGCATGGGTGGGTTGGTCCCTCTGCCAGCCACAGCAAAGAGAATAATTACACAGAAATAACTCTGACAGGAGGAAGCAGATTCTCTGTGCACTTGCTAGCAAGTTGGATAAGGGTGTTTCAGAATCATAGAAGGGTTTGGGTTGGAAGGGACCTCAAACACCAACTCATTCCAAGCCCCTGCCATGGGCAAGGACACTTCCACTAGAGCAGGACAATCCATGGCCTTGAACACTGCCAGAGATGGGACATCCACAGCTTCACAGGGTCTGTAGGACCCCACGCCAGAGTCTCACAACCCCTTCAGGGAAGAATCAGATTAATTAATGGCATTCACCAAATTCAACTACACTGGGCTGGTGGGGAGCAAGGGAGAAGAGGAAGCCACTGTGGCTGGATGGAAGCACAAAGACAAGGTCAAATAGATTCACAAGGAGTTTGAAGCAGGAACTTCTCAGCATAAGGCAGCAGTTGCAACAAAATACACTAACATCACACAGCAATCAATACAGCAATCGAAAATTGTGTCAGCTTTACAAAGCACCTCCATATTTCCAAGAGGATCCTTAAGAAACAAAAAACAAAAACAAAAAAAAAAGCAACTATCAATGCAGTTAACACAGCTGAAACTGTGTTTTATGTCTAGAGCTGAAGTCATGGCATGACTTCATGTCTGAAAGGAGCGAATGGAAAAGAACACGTGGAAAAGGTGGCTGGGCTCGGGGCTCAGCGCGGCTTGCCCGCTGCCCGCCAGGGGTCCCCCGCGCTCAATCCCACCGCGGGGAATTCTCTCCTGGCAGGATGTTTGTCATCCCAGCCCATCCCTTCCCCCGCCCGTGCTGCCCAGCCATCCCACAGCGCCCTGACAGCAGGCCACTGACACCTCACCAGGCTGAAACCCAGCGGGTAATGACACATCTCTGGGCTTTGTGCATGTAACCCCACACCAGCCATTCCCGGGCACGCAGCACAGACGGAGCCGCAGCAATGAATCCACGATTTGTCTGCATGGTTACTACACCTGTACATGCCCGAGATGTGTTCACATGGGCCAAACACCCCTCACCTAGAGGCAAACACATCCTAGCTTCTCAGAGGCTGCAAGCACTGCTGTGATATCAGATTTGCCGGGATGGATTTGAGCCTTACAAACCCACACGCGAGAATGCCAGTGGTTACAAAGCATGGACTGTAAGTAACTGGTGGGTAATTATGAAGGGATGTGTCTGTGTGGCTCAGCTCCAACATCAACAGAGGGAAGAGCTCTGCCTATTGAGTCACCAAGAACGTTTCCTTCCAGCCCCTGGGTTTCCCGACAGGTCCCCTCTGAGTTACTGCCCAGACCCACAGTGGCTCAGCTCATAAAAGCTGCTGAGCTCCAGCCCCAGGAACAGGGCTCCTGGCCCCCACAGCCAGGAGAGCTTTCCTGGCCACCCCCGTGCTTCAAGGACATGGTGCCTCACCAGCCTCTTTATTACAGCAACTGAACTGAATACCAAAAACATCCCAGTCCCAGGCACCACAGAAGCTTTGGAGATGCCCTGCCATCCCCAAACAAGGTCTGCAGGAACCACACCAGAGTTTTAGAGCCCCATCCCTTCAGCTATCCATGACTTCCAAACTGTCCACAGCTCAAGAGCCCCCTTGTAGGAATGAAAGCAGCATTTCCTCTGCAGGAAAATAATTTGGCTAATGAGAGATTGTTAAAGGACGGGAAGATGCTTCTTAATCAGAGACCAGATCCCATCAAAGACAGCAGAAGTGTGCCAGGCCTTCACATGATCACAAGGGCAATGAATACACAGGCATTTTTATTTTACCTTTGCAGTGTGCAAGGTTACCTGAATTCTTCTACACTTAGTTATTTTCTGCTCTTTGGTATAGACTTTTCATTCACTTTCCAGTTTGTCCTACTGCTTCTTTCTGGTTTTCTTCTTTTTCTATTACTTTCTCAATTCCACATTTTAGGTTCTGTTTCTTCTATTGTCCCCATCCCTTCCAACAGAGCTGAACAGTGAACATGTGCTCATTTGTCTGCTCCATGTCATTCCCCACTATATCTTTTACTTAACAGATTTCTTAGCCCCATAAAATAGTCACTGAAAAGTTTCCAACAATGAGAAGGACTTAGGACTCTAAAAACCTCATCTCACTGGATCAGGTGCCAGACCACTTGAACAAGCTAAAGCAACTGGTTTGATGGAGACCAGAGGGTATCTGCCAGGGTTGTGCAGTAAAGCATCTGCTCTGCTGCCTCTGGGCTTCCTGTGCTTCTGCAGCAGCACCTTCACATCTCTACCAGAACAGAGTAACTCCCCAGGTCTGCAGGACATCTGAAGACATTTCTGAAGACCAGATAAGAGGAAGCTGAAAAATCCAGCTTCAGAACTGCATGTATCTCTGAAACAATAAATGTTTTGAGTGATCAGCATTTCTAGGCAGTGAAACAAATGAGCGTTTCCATTCCCGGGGGAAGTGGGAAGCAAGCAAACTCCACTCCTCTGTTCTGTAGAGTACAGGAAATCTGAGTGATTGATGGTAGCAGTAGGGAAATGCACATTCAGCTCATATTTCCAATGTAAATGACTTGCCACCTCACCCCTCTGCTTCCTGTTCCTTCATGTAGCCCCCACACTCCGGCTGGTAGTTGAAGTATGTGTGAATCAGGGAGGAAAAAGGAAACAGGACTTGTCAGACTGCTTCCCCCCACCCCAATTTAAATGAGAAAGATAACATGCTAAATCAAAGGGCAAGCAGATGTTCGAGCTTGAGCTCTTCTTGCCCACAGGTCCAAGGTGATGGCACAGGGATGGACTAAGGAATCCTGCAGCATTGTTGCCAGACCCCACATGTGCCAGGTGCAGAAGGCCCCTGCTTACAGAACATCTCCTTGCATTACAAAGGTGAAAGCAGAAGGCAAAGAGGCTTTTTAGGATGCTGCACACCATCTGTGGGATCTGCCCAGTTCGCAGGGATGCTGAGCCACAGCGCAGGCCAGGGCAGGAGAAGGAGCCCGAGGAACAGGGAACACCACTGGGGGGGAGTGGCCCTGCTCTTTCCCAGGCAGCTCACTGAGAGGTGCTTATTTGTACAAAGCAGCCTCTGAGCCTAAAGAACCAGTGCTGTCGTGGTGCCCTAAACCAATGAGTATGTGACCTACTCGTTCCCACTCTGTCCCTTGACCTTTTCCCATAGCATTCTCCAAAAGCATCACATGAAAAATAGCCCTTCTCAGCTCTCCAGAGGCTTTGGAGACAGCATCAAAGCTCTGTGCTTATAAACAATTCCAGCTAGGCCAAAATGCCATTCCAGCATCAGGGGTCCCAGGATTTCTAAGCTGTCACAAGGAACTGGAGGCAGAGGGGGCAGGGCAGAGGCAGCATGTGCTGCCAAGGGGAGGGGGAAGTGAGGGCCAGGCAGCTGGAGTGTGAGCTGAGCTCCAGGAAAGCCCCATGGGACAGGTCTGCACCCACACCTGAGGCTACACACCATCCTCTTGTCTCCTTGCTCATTACAAACAGCTCTCTTAGCATAGGCTGAAGGACCATTTACCTCATTGATCCTTCAACCTAATCTTCTTTTCCCCCTTCTCTCATCTTGCTCATCCACTAACACTCCAGCGTCCATTCTGGAGAGGAATTCACAGCCCAGGTGAAGACAGAGAACTCTGAACAGACTGCAGAGGGGCAGTCCTTGAGCATCAAGACCAGTTATTTGTTAACTCTTCAGGCTTTGAACAGCAGCTGTCCAACAAATACTTACAGGAATCCCTGTCAGCTCCCTCTGCTGTCTCACACCATCCTTGGCACACTCCTACCTTTTGCTGAAGAAACTTCAACTCCCGGTTTTTGTGTTTCCTGATGGCTCCAGATCTAACTTCCCCTGGGAATAACTGCACACACTCTTTGAACACCCTCTAAAAAGCAAATGCCACAGAAGATGCTCCATAATTGAGTGAGACTTTTTCCTCATCCTATTCGTGTAACTTCCATTTTTTACCTGTGTTTGTTCCTCCACAGAACAGTAAGAGCTGCAAGGGACCCAGAAGGATCCTCAGGTGAAACTCTTCAGTGAACAGCCCATACAGGGTGCAAATCCACAATCTGGTATAATTAGCACCGTGCTCTAACCAACTGAGCTGATGATCTCAGGGGTTTTGTCCTCCTGTTCCTGCCACAGACTACAGGCAAAGCCTTCAGTTGGGCAATCCACAGCTGTTTGAGTACTAATTACAGCTTACTGTCTCTTGTTTCAGTGCACTACTTTTTGCCATGAAATGGGAGACAAAAAAGGGGTAAGTTTTTGTAACCATCTACCAGCACATCACCACCTCAGCCAACTGGAGCTTCACCAGTTGAATCTGGGCCACACACTCCCAGTACAACCCAGCAGCCAAGGAAAAACCTTTTTATGTCTGGATACGTGGACTGCTGCTGGTGGCAGCCAGGCAGGTTTGTGTTTGGGTAGCTCTTACGTGGCAATAGGGACACTGCCCTCTTGCAGGGCAATAATTTCAGTCCCAACAAGGAAACTGGATAATTACAGAGAAAAGCAGCAGGCGCTTCAATCATTCCTACTGTGCCAGGTTGTTTAAAATGTCATTGAAAAGAAGTGGTGGGATAATGAATGCCTTGACTCACTTTCAAAGCACCTGGCAGGACAGACAGGAGGAAGCAACAAGGTTAGGAGGACTCCAGCATCCTTCCTGGTTCCTGGGGACTGACCCTAGAGGATGGGAGATCTGGGACAGGATGGTGTGATCATAGGATGGCATAAAAATACCAATACAGTCATGTGAGTTCTATTGCTGTAGATGTCTCCAGTTTAAGAGCAAACTGCCTGACTTTATTCTGGTTGAGCTTGTTCATTCTGTATTTTAGTCATGGTCCTTCTTCACCATTTTCCCTTTTATATAGCATCAGAAAAGCATTAACTCATGACTTTGTTTCATTCCACTGACATAACTGCTTAAATATCCTTCCTGATGTTTTGACATATATCACTTGGACATTTAGAGATTTAAACCATAGAAGCTGTAGGACATTAAAAAAAATTAGAAAATATGTGGACAATTCTTCTGTTATTTTAGCAATATGAAGACTCAACACTTGTGTAAGTCTGCCAGCAAATGCAGGGAAATATGTGCTTACCTGGCACAAATATTAAACTGAGCACATAGATTTTAGAGCCACGCATTTACTACACATCCTGCACACATACTCTAACCCCCACATTCACAAAAAAATTTACAGCACATAAGGCAGGCACAGATTATTTTCAGTGCAAAGCACCTTTTTCTATAGGGAACAGGAGCATGTGTACCAAGAGAGCACACATACACTGAGCGTGCAGACAAAACATCAATTCATTCCATGTAACAAAGACTTATGTCTACCAAATGAAGAATTGCACCTGAATATCCATTTAGAATAAATTTGACATTAGCAAATGCACAATTGCTGTGAAAGGAAATAATACATCTGATGCACTCAAAAAAACCACCCTTAATTGTTCAGCCCAGAAAACAGGAAAACAGAACAATCAAATGAAATGCCACACACACAGGCTCTGTATGTGCACAGAATGTACACAGGAGAAAGCACACCCCACCATAAACAAACACAGTATTCCCAGAGGACTTCTCCATACACTTACGTTGTGCTCAAATGCACACAGGCAGATCCTTAACCATACACTCAGCTGCACAAATAGGTATCAGAAGAACAAAAGCCCATTACACATAATAAGGAGTCAAAAATACACACTTTAAAAATGAGGAACACACTACACAAATACCCAAGTCATGCATTTAAGAGTTATATATGTGCTCCACAGAAAATAATTCCTAAGTCTCAAGTGCAGGCTGCAGTTAATAACACTCATGCACTGGGGGCTGCATTTCACCCTGCAGCTCAGAGCACAGCACTCAGAGCAGTGGGGCTGAGGCTGGCCCCACACAGCCTCAGTGCCTACAGTTCATGTCTACAATTTAATCTTCTCCCAGAGTAAGCACCTGCACTGCTGCTGGAATTCCCCAGAGCCATCTTAGAACTATATAAGCTACTGTGTCTCGACTGCCAAATCCATTTGGAGATTCATTGGCAATTCTCCCATTTTCCCCCGTCTAGGGGGGCCCAAGAATTCAATTTTATGGAGGGCAAACTAATGCAGCCCTCACATGGGCATCTCAGTGGAGGGCAGCCACTGGTTCCACTGCAGCACCAGTCACGATGTGAGCAACAAAGCAGCTGCTGGAGGTGGAGGATAAAGGCATTTTACTCCCTTTTATTGCCCAGATAAGACCTCTGATAATTTTACAGTCAGAATATCGAGTACCCAAACAGAAACAAATGCACCTAATCAAACGCACCAGCGGGCACTGCCAGAGCAGCCAGCCAGGCGAGACTGGGGCAGAAATCAAAAGCAGGAAGCAGAGCAGTCAAGGCCTACAGCCAGCCTTCCACTCCAGAGAGCTTGCACACAGACACAACACTCCTGTCCCACAGCTTCTGTCCACCACAGGCTGAATGGGAAATCCCAGTGACCCACTGGGACACAGACTCTGCCTTGCTTGAACACCAGACTCTGCTTCAGCTGCTCCACATTCCAAACCTACTCCAGCTATGGACACACAAAGAAATCCTCTAGCAGCTGATTAATTCAATCTATTGCACGTAATTTAAAAGTACCTGACCTAACCCCACCATAAAGGCTTAGAAAGAGCAAGGCACATCACAGCATGTTTGCTTCTGATTCCAGAAATGCACATTTCTCTCTGCTATGAAGAAATCTAGACTTAGATACGGCTGTCCACGTTAAGTGAAACAAAATGCCTTCCACATCTTTCCTTTGGTCCCTTGTCAAGGAAATGGGAATCAGCACTGCTCCCTTAGCTGTGCTGAAAGCTGCAGTCTCTCTAAATGCTATAAACTTGCACAGTACCCCCCATGCAGAAGGATCTCATCCTGCTATCACAGCCTGATGGCACAGCCACGGAGACACAACCTGGGGTCTGCCTTGTCCCTCCCAAACAACTCTGACCCAGCAAGGGTTGGGGAAACCCAGAAAAATGGGGAGTATCTTTTCCTCCAGGTGCTCTATGCGGTAAACAGAACAAAACAAAAGAAAAACAAAACAAATCAGGAGAGACTAATGAATAAAAATAACAGACTCTCTGCTTTTCTCCTTGTAATTTCCCCACCCCAGACAGCTGTAATGTGGAAAGTATTGAAATTTAAATCACACCTCAGCCTAACCTCAGCTGACAGGCTGCCAATGCAATAATCTCAGCCTGGCTATCTTCTCTCGGGGAGAACGACAAACCAACTACAGCAAAGTGATAAATTTTCAATTTTATTTTAAAATATACCAGATGGGAGATTTTATTGAAGTCATAAATATGTCAAAAGCAATGTTGGCATATGATTGGAGATTGCCCCCTCCAAGGGAGCAGCTCTCCTTGTTTAGAAGTGCCATCAGATTCTTAATAAGAGGCTCCAGTTACACTGCAGCAAAACAGTCCCTATATTAAGCCAATTGAATGTCTATTTGCCAGACGTCTTTTTTCTCTTTTCTGCCAGCTCCAGCTTCTTAAACAGGAGAAATGAGGGTGCTGAGGTCAGACCTAAGCATCACCAGTTTGAGTTCTCATTTTGTTGTTGGAAAATGGCTGAAAAGTATTTGATTTCTCAGCAGCATTTGAAAGCAGAATTTCATGTCAGTCAGTGAAGCTTCCTTTGATTTCCTAGAATCCCAACCAGCAGGTGTCAACCAAGTTCAGCCTCAGATTTAAAACAAATCGAATTCAAGCCCTTAATCCTAGCCATGGGTCAACCTCAAATTACGGAAATAGCACTTGGCCTCAGTCCCAAAATTTTCATGTGAGCTAAAACCAGTTCTAAATCCCACCAGCCACTTCCAGAAATATGAGCTGCCTTTTGTAGCCTCTGCACCTCTCCTTCTGCCACTGGTGCTGTGACAGATCACAGTAGTCTAACAGGAAGAAGTCTGATATTTATGCCTTTTCATCATTTCAAAGGTTTTACAGACTGGCTCTACCAGCTATGTCTCTGAGCATGATTCCCACCTTCCAGCTTACTCAGGAAATCCTCATATTCTTATACCAATAAATTCAAATCAATCAACTCTACCACCACTGATTCCCATCACCACAGAATCTGCCTCACTGAAACTCTGACAGTGAAAACTTAATGCAAAGCAAGCGAAAAACAACAATAATCTAAATGTTATTTTATGTTTTTTCATATAAATGCTTTGCAGTTCAATCTTTTAGCCACTAAACAGTAAAAAGGGGATAGAGAATTAGTAAGAGAGCCAATATATAAAATATTACAAAATAATATCCTGCAGTTACAGCCAATCCTGCAGTAACAGCACCACAGAGGGCGAGAGGAAACATAAGCAAAAAGTGACATAACTTTGCATAGGTCAGAGGTGTGTGGTCTTTTAGACAGTACTTTTTTCTCACAGTCAAAGGAGTGCTAGATCCTCTTTCAGTATTCTCTCCAACAGATTGATCATTTGCTGTAGAAGGCTTTTAAAAAACTTGATGAGCATAAAGCACCATCAGGTACATTTATCACAAAATATCATCCTCCTACCCACAGCCTCCAGTCCTGGACATGCCATTCATTGGTCTTGAAGCAGCAGATGCAGCAAGACAAGCTGAAGCTTTTAGCAGCTTTTTAATCTGAAGGAGCAGATTGAAATAGAAGAATCATACCCATCAGTCTCAGGCTTAAAATATTTTGACTTAATGTACTACACAGTGAGGCTGGCATTCCTCTGGCTTCTGCAGTGCTTTCGATGGGGACATGTACAATTCATCATTGATTGGCACCAGGTCAGGGAAACCTGGTGAAGTACAAACCAGCCAGGAAAGAATTCAGCTCCCATTGTAATGCTTTTGACAAAACAGAAACCCATGCTGGGGACATAAAAGAGGGTGGCCTGGCTCTACTCTTCCACCCTCAGGAGGACTCAGTGAGAAAGCAGAATTGGCCAGTTCCAACCACATTTGAAAGTATCATTTCCCAAGATTCTGTCTAACAAGCAGTGATAATGATGGAAGAGCACGGACAAAGCTGAATTCAGGAACACTGCTGCCTTCACAGGTTAAAAGGTCTGCAAGGCCATTTCTATTACAGAACCTGTGGCACTATTTGGGGCACTAATGCCTCTCAGGGTGCTCTAATGGGCTGATGCACAATAGTACAGCCAAGCTGTGAGTTCCCAGGACAGAGACTGCAGCTGACTGTACGTCTGTGCAATATTTAGCACAACTGAGCTTCAGCTCTAATAGCAGCCTCTAAGTGTAACCATGCTACAACAATGGGCAGTGTTAACTTAGATAATAAAAATAACATCATGCATCAGGAGTATCTATGGCATAATTACAAGGTTTATTCAAAGCACCTAATCAAATTGTTCAGCAACTTAGCATAAACACGGACATAGAGGCAGATACTCCTAGATTAAGGAGCAAATTATGATTAGTGCAGGTATAATTGCCTTGGAACTCCCCACACTTTCAGTCAGGCCAAGGACTGACTAACAGCATGTTCAGGCAAGCATACATTTCTCCCTGTGGAAGATAAACCCCAAACACCTGTTTAAGAGCAGTCTGAAAATGCAAAGATCCTTGAGTTCTGCACCTCTGAGCCCAGGAGGAACAGACCTCAGGCAACTTGGTTAGCTTCAGACTTACTGAAGATGTCTTCAGGGCATTCTCTAGTTAAGATGGTGCACTAGTAAAGTCTGTTTAATTATTTGAATAAACTTTACTATTTAATAAATCACTTAACAAAGAAGTGAACTCATTTAGGTATTGACTGGTTAACCTACCTGGCAAACAAGTAATATCCAGGCAAGCAGGAATGTGACTTCACCAGGTTCCTCAGTTTCCAGTCCTTCCAGTAATGGGCAAACCTGCTGTCTCACTAGAAAGCTGTCCCATTAAATCACTGCAGCACAGAGGAACTACAAAGGTCTCAGAAGATTTTACTGTACTCTCACATTTGGCAGCCACATGACAGCAGTCCACAGAGAAGGCCCTAATATAATCTCAAGAATATAAAATGCTGACATCCAACATCACAGGATCCCATCTAGCACAGGACACCCTCCTGTCCAACACACCACTGAACATCCCTCCCGTGGTGTCAGATGTCACACAAACTCACTTGTGCTCCTGCTGCTATGTGTCTGTTCACCTTCAGGAAAAATCCAAGCATCAATTCACATGTAGAGCTGGAGGCCTGAAATCACACAGCCACCTCTAAATGAGGCAGCAGCACCAGGAACAACCCCCAGGGGTGGGAAATCAGCAGAAAAACCCCACATCTGCAAGCAGGTCAGCTGCCACAGTCCTGCCAAGAGCCCTCCTTTTTGTTTTCCTGATCCTCTTCCCATCCTAGCATCACACCAGGATCTGGACACATGAGCAGACACAGGCTTCCCTCTGATGCAGCAGCTACCTTATAAATTATATAACAAATTAAAATTACTTTATGACAGTGATAACACCATCATCTGTAGTGTTCAGGGGTTAATAAATTGTGCCCATGAACGAATATGTGCTGACTCACTAACTAAGCTGCAAACAAGAGCTGTTCATCTCCTCTGCAGTACCCTGAAATCCCTCCTCTGCCAGAGAATTCATTTTCCTTGCTTTGGAGAGGGGAGAAGGAGGGAATTGCTTCCTCTTGCTGGCTTCCCGCATTAGGAAAGCCCTGGAGGTTATTTAAATGGGAACTTCAAAGGAGGTGTACGATGGGCTGTTTACTGCTGGAGGAGGCTCATTTTACACTCAGATTTAAAAGCCTCTCTGGCTCAGAGGCAAACAGCATCACTTGCAGGCTTCCAGCCCCTCAGATACAGCCAGCCCAGGTGCAGGGGGCCAGCAGGAATGGGACAAAGAGAGGATTTTTATTTTTTTTTAAATGTTGGACAGGAAGTATTTTCAGGCTCGGTAGGGAGTGATAGGGAATGGTTTTCCATGATCAGAGAGCCTAAATGCTCCAAATAGAGAGTAAGAGGCTGTTTGGTCTTTAGGACAGTAAGGGAAGGGAATTATGAAAAGTGGTTCTGAAGCACACAGGCAATTATAGAGGGGAAAAAAATCAGAGATTCTCATGTACTGAGCCTCCTGCACACTTACCCACCATGTCTTTTCATCAGGTCTTGAGGCTACTGTGCATGAGCTGCAATTCCTTCCTTCCATCACTCTTTCCTCCTGGGGATGGCTGGGGGTCAGCAACGACTTACCTTGGGAAGCCTTATTAAGCACATTCACTAATACAGAAGGAAGGTTAAAAAAACCCCTGCTCCTGGCATTTGGAGTGGAAGTGCATTTGTGATGTGTCTTTGTTCTCCTGAGCACTGATTTCTCAGTCTGACGTGAGGGTGGATTTGGAAGGGAGATGAGCTTTGGAGATAAGGTAATTCCCCCAGCACAGATCAGATCCAGCCAGCACCATGAACAGTCCATGTCATACCAAGGCAGCTTAACTACACCCCTTCACAGCTCCACTTGGCTTTGGCCACTGACAACCTACCCCACACGTGGAATTTAACTGGTTAATTTTAATCATGTTTGTACGTATGGAATTTGGGGTTTTATTCCTGGAAGCAGAGAAAATCTCCTCACCTCCATCTGTTTAAGTAACCAAGCACATGGAAGAAGCAGGCAAGAACAAAGAAACTATCTGCCTGGGGAACCTGTAAGTAGAATTTGTAAATACAGGAGCTTCTGCAGCTGGGCATGTGGACTTGCCCCTAGAACTCACACTGGCCAAATCACACAACTACAAATTTTCAACTAAACCTCTATTTTTTTCCCCCCCAGGGGCATACCTAAAAGGAATCTTCTGAGAAAAAGCCATTTTGACAAATTTTCTGACACATTCTCCCTAATACTGCCTACAGCAGGAAGCAGCAAGATTAGCATGGTAGAAATACTACCTTGTGGGAGAAATCAGCTCCAGGTAATGCCAGCACTTACATATGGTTGGCTATAACTGCTCCAAGCATATTTCAACTTCTGTCTCCATCAGGCTGGGAAATTATTGCCTACATATTCATTTGATACAAAGAAAGTGGGCCCTTGGAAGGATTTTTTTTTTGCTCTGTGAAAAATAAAAAAGGGTTTCTTTAATTAGAATCTACTAGATAAAAGCCTGGTTTTGGAGCAATTGCATCAATTTTGTTCCATTAGCCACCATATGAAGCCGGATCAGGAAATAACTTGATATGTAGTTGAAAAAAGAAAGTAAATGAGAACAGAACAACAAAACCCACAGCCTAGAAGCAATCAAGCACCCAAGAGTATTGGAGGGGTTGAGGAACGCATCCCCTTATTGAAATATTCATGCCTTTTCCCATGATTGCAGTGCAGAGGAAAGCTGAGGAGTGACAGCCAGAGATGATGGGCTCAGATGAGCCACAGGTGCATCTCTGCAAGCTCTGGTGAAAGCCCTCCATCATCCCAGTGATCCCTGCCAGGCACTCCAGATGCCCCACAGGTGTGTGACAGATGTTTGCTCTCTGCCAGCTTCACTAAGCATTTTCTGTACTGAGAGCACTGCCTGGACTGCTTCAGTCTCTTGAGGTAAAACTGTATTATGGTTCCACCTGCACCTCCACCAATTACAGTCAATGTATTCAAGGGTGCACAGATCAAACTTTTGCTCAAGTTTTAGATTATTCAGGCTTGCATGTGACAATGGCTGTGTCTTCAAAGTGTTCTGAAAGAAACTAGCTGGAAGGCATGGACATGTTAAACAAGGGACTGTTTTTGCAAAAACTTTCTGCCAGTTTATTCAGACAGATGGGAAGGCTGTCCTCTGTGAAAGGCCCTGTTCTAGGAGCTCAGAGATGAAAAACAAAATGTAAATTCAACAAGTGAATATGCATAAGATGAAAACTTCACAAGACTATTTTATATTTAGAAGCCTTTGCTTGAGAACCTACCTCCCAACACCAGACATTTAAACTAATGAACCATCCAGACTGACACTACCTCTGAACCTTCTCATCACACCAGCTCAGCAAATTATGTCTCTTGGGAGATCTGGAGTTGACAGGAACCTTTCCCTCTAGGGCAGCAACCTAGCCAGCTCTAGATCTACCAGTGAAGCCCAAATCTGATCTGTTCTCTTCTTCAAACATCAAAATGGGCTAATAAACCAACATTTCTTTAGCTGAAGCAGCACTCAGTGTTCTTCCTTCTCCAGTCAAACCCCTTGGGTCAGCCTGTCATTTGTTCTAAATCTTAAAAAAAAACCCAGTAGAAACACATTTCACACTGACTCAAGTGAGGAAGAAGACTGAAGTTCAGGAGAAATTAAGTAGCACATGAAGAGAAAATATAGATTGTGGAGACTGGTGAATTTAGGACCCTGAGAAAAAAATTTTTGCAATGGTTATTATTTACTATGCAGAGTCTTATCTGTAGACATCAAACCCAGACAGAACTCATTAGTATGCTAAATAAACAGCTTTTAAACTGATACAGTTAAATTATGTAAGACTATATAGTGACTGATTTTTATATTGGATCATTTTATTAATGTATCCACACCAAAATTAAGAATTTGGACATACATGTATGTCTACAGAGACTACACTCTTATGGTTAAAGATGGTGTAAAATCACACTTCCATTATACTGATAATTTCTGGTGAGGTGAACAAGCCCAGGCAGGAGGTTATTTCTGCCTTCTGCACTCAGTCATGCCACTCTTTTTCTCTTATCCACTATTCTTTCCTGATACATTTTCTGACTACTCTGTCATGCAAACAAAACAGGACTGTTTTCAGAAGGCTACACAAGACCTTTGCCACCTCCTTGTACAGATACCAGTTCCACTTGTGTTCTTAAAGGTCAGAGCTTGAGAAAGAGTAATAAAAATAGGATTCAACTGCAAGAGTTGCACTATTTCAGGCAGTACAGCTCAAGCAGAAAAAAGACATCACAAGTCTACTTTAAATAATAATTAAAAAGCAAACAAGAAATTACTATTTCCAATACCAAATCCTCTTAATCATATCCAAAACTACCAGTGGAGGTAGATGAATTAACAGAACAAAGCCCATAGATTCTATTCAGTGGTAGTTCCTGGACACACAGGCTGACACAGCCCCCTGTTCAGGAAGCTGTCTAAAAGGATGATGTTTACTCTTTTCATTTGCACAACGAAGAACTGAAGCAGACCAAAAACAGCCCACTGCCCAAAAACTCTATCTCCATCAGTTCTTTTAATACCATCATCACTGAACTGAGTATCTTTCATTAATTTGTTGACTGGACCATGAAGCAGAAATAGAATCTGTCACACAGAGTGAGCCTGGAAAACAAACCCAGATCCTCTGGATCCAGGCTGAGTCCTCTCACCCCACCCTGAGAACACCTTCATTGCATTTGCCCATGGTAGTGAAATACTGGATTCAGTGAAATTGCTAACGGAGAACTTGGGAATCCAACTGAAATTTCCTATCATAAAAGAAAAAGTAGAGCAGTGACAGAAAGTAACAGAAGTGTCTCTTTAAGTGACAGGACTGACATTTTGGTGATGTGAAGGCCTCCCACTGCTAGGATTTTGAAGTGCTGATATTTTATCATCAAATTGGAACCCAGCTAGTAAGTATCAATAACATGAGAAACTCAGCAGAGAAACAGTGACCCCATTATATGTGAAAGAGCAGTGCTATTTTAGCAGAAGAAACATATGCTTTGTCAGCCTGGTAATACATTGCAGGAGTTCCTCCTGGATTTTCCTTAGGAAGAGCCCCCACACAGATTCCTCTGTGAAGCTGCAGGATTACAGACACTGGATGAGTCTAGGAAAAGCTGGAGACACAGTTTCACTTCCATATGGGCTGATAATCCATAGCCACACATATAACTGCTGAAGACTGCAGATGAAATCCTGGCTCCAGCAATGTCAATAATTAAATTTTCATTAATTTCATAGGGGCCATAAACTTTCTACTGAAACTTTGGCTTTAGAAAACAGTTGATCTAATTGTAAAGTGTTTCCTACTAGGCAAATATGTCAAAACCACATGACAACAAACTGAACTGGGACAAACCAACCTGATATAATTAGTTCAGGCCAAAGAACTTGTGCTTCAGAGGAGTCTGATGAAGTTACTGCAGTCTGTTCTCCAAAACGCCAGGCACAAGTAACTCTCATTCACAACTAAACACATACTGCCCAGTAATTTAACATCCAAATACTTTTTAATGTTCATGAACTGTTGTCTGTGCTTTTACCACACAGGAGTTGTAATACCACCTGTGTAAGAGGACTGAACAATTGAGCTTTGTGTCCTAAGGCATCAATGCTGATCTTCACCATCCTCCCTCACCAAACAGCCGCATCTGACAGAAGGCTTTAGAAAAGCCTGTCATCCTGCACAGTCTGTCCACTTTAAGATGATATTTTATCTTTGCCTTTGATTTTTCCTCTTTGTTCTGTTAGTGCTTCAGCATTAGAGGAACCCATTTCTTTAACATTATAAATGTCTTGGACTGTAATTCACTTTATATTCTGCTGCAGTATCACTGAACTCAACTACCAAACAGCCTCGTTCGTACAATCTGACTTCAGAATCCATCACTCTTATGCTTGCCTGTACTGCCAAGAACATTTGACACAGACTTGGGAACAGACCAGATGCAGTGCCTATGGATCTATTTCCTCAAAAAAGGGAGATAACCCTCAAACTCAAAGCAGGACTACCAGGAAAATACATGCAAGAGATGGGATGAAGAAAACAGAAATACCAGAATAAGGTAAGTGTGTCCAGGCAGCATTGCCAAGCTCAGCAGGTATGGTACAGAGCATACCTTCACTTCATCTGGCTTCAAATTGCTCCTTTTGCAGGCAATAAAATTACTGCAGAAATCCCAGGGAATAAACTGAGTTAACACCCCATTAAATACAACAGACTTCCAATCCAAGGTAAGGACGTGCCCAGATTAAGCTAGCCCTGTACAAACTGGCCCATGGGTAACATACATCACTGCTACTGACTTATGGTCTGAAAGAAAGAAAGAAAAGGAAAAGCTGAGATGAATTTCTACAAGGTAAGAAAAGATTTGTGCTTTGAAGCATGCTTAAACATCACAATGTATTCTTCCATAAACATTCTTTCTACAGCTGAATGCACACCCCAAGGGAGAAAGCCTGGAATTTGCAATTTTACATATTTTCTTTTATCAGTAATGTGATCTTGCCCCTCATCCCCCTCGCCCAGATTAAGCAGCTTTGATTTTTTCCCTTCAGTTTGTTTTGTCAGTATCTGGCTTGGAAACTGGTACCAGAGAGAAGAGCACTGTTGCTGGGTTGATTTGTTGCCCCCGTTTCTCAAAAGACAAGATAATTTAAAATACTTATTTCCATAATTTTTTAATACTTCAACTGCAGTACTTGTGAGCCCCTTCTAAGTCCACTGGATAGTGACATTCCAGTGACATTCATAAAAAAGACTTTATAAGAAAAATCTTTCTTGGCAGAGCCACCTAAGTCAATTTTAGCTGGTTTTAAGCTGAAAGAGCTCAGCACAAAGAAAGAGGGGAAGAGAGAAAAAGAAAGACATATAGAAAAGCATACAGATAAGGGCAACAGCATGAAGCCAGGAGTTATATTTTGATTGTCATGTATTTACTGACAGCCCTAGGTGCTGAAAAGGAGATAATTCTCTCCAGTCTGTGCTCCCACATCAATTCAGAGTGCAGTCTCATGAAACTGGGAGCCAAAATGCAAGCAGGATACCTCCAGAGAGGGGCTCCTGCTTCCCTTCCTCTCCTCTCTGATCCTCTTGCTCACTTCACAAAAACCTTAGTGCTTGCCAGACTTCTACAGTAGCTCAGCCAGTTCACAAACTACAGAAAACATTCTACAACCAAAAGCTGTGTAGGTTTTTATTATTTTGATGCACTAGTGAAGCTCAGGGCTGGACAGGTGTGCTCCTGGCTGGAGTAAGACCAGAGAAGCACCTCCCACTTTGCTGTACACCTGAGAGCTGGTGGGGCTGATCAAGGCTGAAGCTGTTGCAGCTTCCAGAACAAAAACCAGCTCTGCAAAGACACAGTACTGTGTAAATACCAACAGCTGCAAAGCTTCCATTCCATGGATTTGTGTATTCATAGCTCCTGCTAGCTCCAAGTCAGCCAGGCGGATTTTGCCAACACACAGAGACAGCTTTAGCCAACCAGAAATCTTTATCACAGCCACCCTTGCTGTCAGAATGATGACCTCAAAGACAAGCTAACTCAGGTCATGTTTTCTGTGCTGCTCTCCTTGTAACACAGGAATACTTGCTGAACCACTTTCACCCTGACCAGCTCTCAAAGAGAGGTAGGAAAAGAATAATGTATCTGCATGAAACAAAGATATCAATCTATTAAAAAAAACCAAAAAAACAGATAGCAAAATCCTGAGAAACTGCCATATGACTAGAACAAAAACAGGGAATTGACTTAAATTCTCACATGCAGAAGCTCTGGCTCTGGCCTTCACTGCCAGGCTTTCATCCCCTCATTCAGAGATACCAAGATGGATCATCAGAGGGCACTGCTCCCCCCAGGAGGAAATTGGTTAAGTGGATAGAGATTTCAGATATCTGGAAATGCACATTTACTGCATAACTGCGAAGTCCTGAAACGAGGGTGCAGCTGGAATTGCATTTTCACATTTGCTACTTTTCCTCCTCAAAAGCACTTCAAGAATGTATGGAATTTGCAGATCTGAATTCAAACTTACTGAGGCTGAAAACTCAACCATTTCTGTACTGGCAGTAAGTAAACATTAACCTCAAGAATAAAGGCAAGTTCCATTCTTGCATCCTCTTCTTCTGTCCTTATCCTACCACAGCCCTTCACAGATTTTTAATGGTTTGAAGATAGAAGGCAATTCTTGCCATCTTCATCACAAAAGAAAAAAAAAAACCTGTAAACAGAATTTGTCTCTGTGCATTTACATATGCCTGAGCCACTCATTATTAATGCCAGTAAGCAAAAAGAAATTTAACCCCTTCCTCCTGCACATCAGGTTCATACACATGCTTAAAAGCCACATAGCACTGCACAGCAATTACTCCTACAGGAGCAGATGCTTTGCTTGGGTAAAAGTGATTTAAGAGAACTGAGATCACTGGATGGCCATGTCAACACTCTGCACAAGCAGCTGTTAAACACAAGGAATGCAGCCTGTGTTTAGCTGCATGTACAACATTCATCCTAAAAGCACTGCAGTCCTTTCTGGGAAAGGTTTTAGATTAATTTTCCAGAGTTTTCACTCTCCTGGACTCAGCCATCCTGCTGGCCTGCACTTTTGATAAATTTCCTGCTCATCTGCTAATCCCCAGTCCAAACAGTTTACTTCTCTTCCTTCAATATTCAAGACATAAAACCAACATAGGCAGGAATTTGAAGTGTTATTGAGAAAAAAGGAACTTCCTCTGAGAAGAATCAAAATACTGATACAGTTGTTAACTCCCACTTTGAAGGGAGAGGGGTTGAAACAGTGTTTGTAGGCCTTGAATTTCAGCTGGGGATTTCTTTGCAAGTGTCTTGGGCTTAAGCAGTATTTCAAATAAATTAGATGAGGGAATTGTCTCTTGATTAACACTAGAACAGATTTAATAAAACTAGAACTGCTGATATGAGATAGAAAGAGAAATCCCACAGGGCTATTGTTTCAAAACAAAAACTAGAACTCTCTCTCTGATTTCCAACAAGCCAGGCAGGTAGGTATTCAATGGATGTAACATTGTTCCACTCAATTCAAGGAAACCAGATGGTATCTAGCAGCCCAGGATTTGGACAGGTAGAACTCTTTTTCATTAAGGTTTTAGAATCCAAATTTATAAACAAAAAGATCACATGGACTTCAGTGCACAGACATGTTTCTTGGGAAAAGTGAGAATGACTTTTGCCTTCCAGAGCATTCATGACCATTCAGTAAACAGAATATTTAACAGCTTTAGGAGAGGAGCCATTTCATCAATAGGAATAGACACTTACCTTACATCTTAGAATAATTTGCATTTTTACATTTTCAGACACACAAACCATTAGTGTCTGCACAGCAAATAGCAAAAAAACCCCCAAACCTCCACAGCATAAGAATTATAGGTTAATTAATAAAACTCATAAATCAGTTAGTATAAACACTATGCTTTGTATTACATAATGGATATGGATACTTCACCACACACCAAAATGGTACAGTTCATACAAAATCCAAAAACCCCAAACCTCCACAGCATATGAATTATAGGTTAATTAATAAAACTCATAAATCAGTTAGTATAAACACTATGCTTTGTATTACATAATGGATATGGATACTTCACCACACACCAAAATGGTACAGTTCATACAAAATCCAGAAATTTTGCAATTAAAATAGCAAATCATGAATAGATTTTTTTAAAAGTTAATGTGTTAAAAAACCTCAATACTATCAGCAATGAAGGAGAAAGAAGCAGCAAAACTCCGGATGGTTCCCAAGCAGAAAGATGCTATAGTAAAAGCCAAGGAGAGGCATCAATGCACTCACGACTCTGAAGGATTCAAGTGAAATGAAGCAGAAGGTTAAAAAGACTCAATTTCAGATTCCAAATGAATCCACATTATCAACAGGAACCTGCCTGAGCAAAGAGGAAGTGATCTCTTCCTCTCAAGAGCCCGAAGGCCTCAGATCCCCCAGCTTCCCTTAGATGATACTTAATCATCAGTGCAATTGCCCAGCTGCAGAGTAAACAGGGGAACAAACAGGAACAAACAGCGGAAGTATTACAGCACATTGTCTCAAATTGAGCATGATTTACCACCATCTGCTCCTGGTGCCACAAACAGGAGCACAGGTTACAAAGGAATTGGGTTTTTCCCTCGTTAGGAGCTCACTGCTGTTTTGCTCTCGCTCTTTCCTGCGGGTGTGCACCTGTCTGGCTGTTCCTGTCTCCAGCTCCAAACCAGCCAGTGTCACATGGCAGCTAATTCTCCTGGGCAGGCTTTCCCTACATTCCTTCTGCTTTTAGTATCTTTACCATTACACAATTAGTGGTTAAAAAAATCTCCAAAGCATTCTAAATCTCAATATAGTCTGTCCCAGGAAGAAGTCAGTATCAAGCCTGTTGGTATAGACAGACCAGGCATGAATCTGTCAGCCAAAATAATGAGATGTGACCACAAAAGTAGCATAAAGACAGGCTGCTCACAGCACTGTGACCTCTAAAAGAGCATCAGCAGAGGCAGAAGTCATCCAAACTCCTCCACAGAGCACCTACACCAAGTACAAATGTCATGAGGCTACAAGCTTGCTTCATTCTCAGCCAGCAGGTGGATGAAGAGAGGATAAAAAATCTAGTAGGGGAAAAGAAAATCAAGTGGGGAACAATAGTTATGATACAGAAGGTTATTAAACAAAATCACTATGATGGTGGGAAATTAGGAACAATAAAGGAAGACAAAGATGTAAAAAAAGGGCTGAGTGAGAGATAAGACATTTTTAAAGTCAGTCAAGCTGGGGAAAGGCCCTGGCAACCATTAGCTATAACCAAAAACTCTGACTCTTTCAGCACTAATTACCTAAATTCCTTCAGCTTTTCCAGAGGAAGACACTTAGGATGGAGAGGTGGAAGAGGCACATTTCCGTTCAAAGGTTAACATGGAATTGCCAAAATCCCTGGTGAGAGATCAATGTAGCAATAGTTCTTTCATGAAAATGCAGTTAAAATTGAATCAGAATGGATTCAGCGTTGAACAATTTTAATGAAGCAGTGTCAAACAAGCACATCAACTTCTCAGAAACCAAGGAGCTCTAAAGTTTAATTACAAAAACATTGTACAGAAAACTTGGCATTTAAACAATTCCAAACACGTTAATCCAGCAAATGGATTCTGCTTTCATATATTTCTCTCAACATTTCTGCAAGTGACAAAAGCATTTTATTCTGCTGTTCTCCTTGACACCCACTTCATTTTTTTTTAATCAGTCAACACTGAAAACTGTAAACTGAAGTGACACTCTGAAAACACTGGAAAGACAAAATCCATTTTTATAGGGTTAATAAACATAAATAAGAAGCTTCTTAATGAGACAAAACATCATCTGTCACATCATCAGTGAGCAAGAACTCAAGTCTTCTCCCAGCTGCTTCAAGATGGATAATCCACCCCGCCTTCTTCCTTGTGGGAAAAGGCAAGAGATTTGTCAGCCCCCAGCTAATAATATCACCTTAAATTTCCTATTCCACAACACTTGCATGCTTCTCAGCAGAGATGGATGAGCAGTATCCATGAGCAGATTTCTGTAAGCAGGCAGCCTGAAGCCATCAGACCCTACTGATGGATTGGATTTGTTGCTGGAACTGCATCCTACATTACATGGAATTTCTGGAGACTTTATGGGATACAACTCCAGGTATTAAGTAGGATGCCACAGACAGAACTTCAGGATTTTGTAAATCAGTTTTGGCTATGCAGAGCATTTTGGCCACTTCAACAGAGAGTCAAACATCACCAGTTCTAAAAAACCAAGATACATACATGAGATGAAGGTGTAGGTGCTTGTACTGGAGGCATTAACAACCTCTAGGATTTACAACATTAATTACAGAACCCACTAAAAAAGTTCATGGCAGCATCAGCTGGTTTCATCCATGCTAAGGAGAGTGGAAGTCAACGCAGCAAACTGAAGTTCCTTTTTGTAAAGTCTTGAAAGCAAAACAGGTAACAAGAGAAAGGAGTTTCCTCCCTGAAGGAAGACTTGATTTACATGGAAATCCTTGCTTCTTGGCTACAGCAATAACCCCAGGAGTAAGCTGAGACCTGGCATAAAGGTGCTGACCTGAAGATGGCTCCAGGCCAGCATGATGTCCATGTGTACAGCGCAGGAAAAGAAGAAACTGATTTTTAATCTTCAAAATATTTGTGTCACATTAAAGGTACATTAAAGTGATGCTGACAGCAACATGCTCCTCTAACGAAAGCAACCTCCACATCATAACAGGGAATCTTAACAGATGTCTTGAGCAGGAGCAAAAAGATTGTCAGGTGGGAGCAAGAGCATTTCAACCACCCCCATAAAGCCCAGAGATGTCCAACAAATGCTGAGCCAAAGTCAGAATCAACAATTTGACAGGAACCAAAGGGCAGGGAAAGTTTTGCATAAGCCAGTGCAGACAGTGGGTGCCTCAGCTCTGCCAGGAGGTGTGGTGTAGCTCACCAAGATCAGACTCAAACATGCAGAGCTCTATTCAATGCAAGCGAAAGGCCATTTAGGTCAGCTGGAACACCAAATGCTGAATGCCATGGGCTCCATGGGCAGTACTGGACTGTACAAAAGGCAAGAACAGAAAGAAGCTGTAATGCTGAGTTCTGTGGACTACGTGGACCTAGCTGCTAATAACCTTCTCTGCTCTAATAATTCATGCAAAAATATATGTGCTGCTTCCAGACACACTGATTCCCAGCACAGCAATTTCAGGAGGGCAGGGAGGGAAAAAATGCAATCCCCGTGCCCATTTCTCTTTTTATAGAAAACTGCTTTCCCCATGAGATCATTCTCTAAAAAACAAGGCAATAACATTAAATTAGACTGAACAATGTATCAGAGGAAGGGCAAGCTTTGTGGGTTTAGTCTAAACTGAAGAGTCCCATTTTCCCTGCTGAGAACTAATGTTTTTGGTTTTTTTTTATTTCCACTGATCTTTGTGATAGTGAAATGCTCCAGCAAATGTTTTCAAGAGATGACAGGAAAGCTTCACAGAAAAGCAGGATGCAATGTGCAAGAGAGGTGCTTGAAGAGAGGGGAGAGAAGAAGTCTGTCTCATAGTAGAATCAAGCCACAAAGCACCAACCACAGCCAGTCTCTAGCAGGGGCAAACTCACATTGTAGGAATTGCAGGCTAACACAAAAAAACCCCAGGATTCTGCTTAAGAAAAGCTCTATAAACACAGCAGGAAGCGTAGGACAAGACAGTGCAGCAAGGAAAACCCCCTGTTAGAGCAGAGAACGCAAGCACTGCTATCCAGTACTGCAAGAATCAGGGAACAAGATCAAAAGAACTGAAGTGAAGGAAGGTAACCCCACAGGATAAACATGAAAACAAAATAAAAGACACTAGAAGACATTAGGCAATATAACACAAAGTTATTACTACAACATATACGCTGACTCCATTTCACAAGCTGAGATTTCATCTCCACAGCCAGCCAGTCCACAGAACGCAGGCACCCTCACACCCAGCAAAATCCATAAAAAATGTAGATTGCACAAAAGTTGCATGCTCTTAAATGTTCACAGAGAGGACAGTTCCAAATGCTTAGTGGGTGGTGTCCGTGGCTTCTTAAGATCTCTTAATGCATTGATCTGTTTGTCTCCCTGACAAAACACACAGGCAGGGCCCAGGACAAACCTGCCATCCTGCCTCCCACCCCAGGCTTTTCCCCATGGCTTCTTATTCCACACTGGCCAAAAAAATTTTGTAAAGCTTCCCCGGGTCACGAGACCTGCAGACGAAACAGAAAAATAAGGGTTAGAAGGCTACAATGTGCCAGGACCAAACAGGCATGGTGACAGGGGTTTTTGGTGCTTGATCTGAAAACACAATGTTCAGGATAGTAAATCAGCCTCTAGAGACACAACCAGAATTGCTGTTCCCATCCAGGGCTAAATAACAAAACCCTTTCTCTTCTTCCCATATACTCTTTGCACAAAGAAGTTTTTACCATGCAGTACAGAAAATCCAAAATATTCACAAGTATAATCAAACAGTCCCTAAACACAATGTATGAAGCCACCAAAACCCACCTCAGATCTGTGAAAGAGTTGTTTTCAGGAGCATTATGGCACAGTTTCCTGTGGCATTGCTTTGTGATATGTCTCAGCCTCAAACAGACCACTCGGTTGAGACAGATTACATTCAGCATTAATATACACATTAACAAAGGGACACTGATGATCACAGTTTTTGATACAGTTTATCATATGCCAGATGAACCTTTTATCCAAAGCTTCCTTGTTTTCCAGGGAATCTCTACCATTTTCTAGGTTTGCATCCAACAAAACCCAACCTTCTTCCTTCCAAAATTTTGTCTCAAAATATAATCATTGCCAAGTGAAAGTCAGTATAATTAACAGTCCCACTAATTACTTGATGATTATATTCAGTTACATGCATGTCATTATCCAGTGAAACTATGTGATCATTAATAACATTTTTAATTGCCTCACACTGTTTTGCTGCTGAAAAGAAGGAAGGCATTGGTAGGAAAAGAAAAGAAAGGAAAGAAGTATTGTTTTTCAAATAGAGGTTGGAAGGAAGAATTTAAAGCAAGAATTACTTTTTCTAAATCAATTACAGCCAAATCTAGCCTATCCAAGAAAATTGTATCCGTATGTTCAGGAACACAGGAATTGTCCATCCTTAGGAAAGATTAAGCCACCTGGCAAGAGAATGAAAGTCTAGATCTTAGTAGCTTTGCGATATGCTTTTTCTAGCAAGGTGCTTAAAGGACAAATATCCATTTCTGGGCCTGGCATACCATTCTAGTAACTGATGGATGAGAAACTGCTCTCCCTCTTAGGTATTCTGTAAAACCTCCCCTCCCAATTCTCTCTCTGAGCCTGAGAACTAACTGAAAACAGTGTACAAAAAGGAGGAGGTTGATGAGCTGCTGAAAAATCCCAGACCTGGATCGACAAGCTGTTCCCTTCACAAATAGCAGCAGTAAAGGCACTTCTTTATTCTGCTGGGAGCTCAGTCATCTCTTAGAACTGCAGTCCGTTCCATCTGGCTACCCTCCTGAAGGACAATGATCTCCCAACTAAAGCCACACTATAATGGGAAATGTGTAATTAACTGTTCTACACAGCACCACAAAAGGTCAGCACCAGAAAGGATGAAAAGCCCTGTCTTCATATTTGCAGATGGCACAAGGCAGCTTTATTTGCATTTCTAAACACTATTCAAGACGTGTACAGTAGATCTCTACATAATAAATGCCTGAAGAATGAAGGTATGCACTTTGTTCAAACAGAAATAGGCAAACTCCTCATGGCTGCCTAGTGCTGTGCATCATGGGGAAGAGGGGGAGTGAGAAGTATGGGAAATGCAAAGCAGCACAGTAATGCAGAGAGACTGGTATTTACTTCTTTGTTAATTTGTTTTTCTACTCTGTTCTCTATTACAGTTTTCCAAGCTGTTAAACAGCAGCAAAAATACAGAATCATGAGCTCAATAATAATCTACGCACATGCCACATAAACATTAGTCTCAGCAAATGTTATGTACAGCTTAAACCATACCTCAGTGCTCCATTTGCATCTAAGCCTTCCTAATTACAACAGCTTGACTACAGGTGCCACTGAGCAGAGGTAGAGTATTTTCAGTTTATAACAGAATTGAGTTCACCTGTAACCTCTTGAGACAAACAGAATTTCCCCATGGCCATCAGTTTCTGCAATTACTGCTAAAATCTTCAGCTTTACTTCACTCAAGAAAGGAGCCTTCTTCTAAATTAGTCACCCTGTCACCATTCTGTCAGAACTCTTACTCACCTTATACAAATACATAAAGATCTTGGGGCTAAAGGGAATTTCAGAGCCCTTTAATGCCGTGGAATCCTTTCAACCCAATTTGACTTTCATTAAGACAACCTGCTCCTGCAGCTTTGAGAAAGAAACCTTTCTGATTGTACAATATGGTGATCAGCACAGGCATCAGCAGCAGAACAGGTGCCAAAGGCACGGAGCAGACCCACGAGCAGCCTGGGAGAGAACACTTACCCCATCACTAACGCTCCAGCCTGTTCACCACGTCCCGTACCGTGGCGATGAGGTTCTCGTTCTCCTGGGGGTTGGCCAGGATAATGCTGTGCAGTCTGTTCATGTAGGAATCAATGGTTTCCATCGTGGGGGTTTCCCCGCTGCCTACAGTGAGCACAGTGAAATGAGCCACAAGGTATTTTGATGACCACAGCAATTCAAAAAAGTTAACACTATGCTGAGGGTAATTTGTGCCAACACACAAACTGCTATAGGAGGTGATTTTGCTGTGCACCATTCTTGTGACAGATTCTACTAAACAACGTCCTCCTAACCCCACAAAGTGAGTAGTTCCAAGGATATCAGGACTAATGAAGCATGGTTCTCTTTTATTTGGGTCTCATAGCTCATTATAACAAACTCTTTCAGCTGGGCATTCATAGAATCTAAGTGGGTTCCCTGGCAGCTGACAATACAGACACAGCCTTTATTTTAATCAAGGAACTTGCACGTCCTGTCTATTCTATTCAGTAACATTTTCATAAAACAAGTGAAGGAGAGCCAGGACTGAATATGTGTCTCACTTTATTAGGAAGAGTAGGAGCAATAGGAAAATAAATGTCATGTTGAAATAAAGCACTGACTCTACACTTCCCCCTGCATGCATTTTAGCATTTCATTATCCCATGCAACAAAAGCCCAGAAACAGCCAGGAGCACAGAAGTAGAGCAGCAGACCACGTGTTCTCAGCCCACAGGAACAGGCTCACCTGGCAGCGGGACCCCGGCGAAGCTGCTGGTGAGCGCCTGGCGCAGGCTCTCCAGGTGCTGCTGCAGCACCGTGTTGCGGCTCCGCTCCTGGATCACGTCCACCTCCAGCTTCTCCACGGCCGTGCGCATGCTCTCCACGTGCTTCTGCAGGGCCGCGTTCCTCTCCTCAAACTCCATGTTGGATTTGCGCAGCTGCCGCAGCTCCGCCTCACGGGCTGCCAACATCAAGCCATTCCCAGAGAGTCAACAAACTGCTACAAACATCTCTAGGACCAGCAGGCAAGGAGACAAAGTTCTGGAGTGCTCAGCTGATAATTACAAACTGTGCTGTTGTGGTTTATAGATAAAGAGCATCATATCATGGAGCGACAACAGCACTTATAGTAGCACTTTACAGGGATCATTCCTAGAGAGAGACAACTCAGAAAACATTCAAAGCATCAGAATGGAAGTGAATGGGGGAATTGATCAGGGAGGAAGACTGCAAGATTCATTTCAAATACAATCAGAATGACAAAGTTTAGCAGCAGTGCTAAGAATCCTGCAAACAAGACACCAGTTACAAAAATAATCTTCTATTGACCATGGAAAGTATCTGAATCTAAATTCTGTTCAGTCAAGAAAGTCTTCAAGAAATCTGGCAAAAAATACTCAACCCTTGAGACACACAGATATGAAAACCAGAGTAACAGAAAATCAGTGTAATCTTCCAAATATGGGGGTAAATAAAATACTGCTAACCAGACTGAATCACCATGAGGATACATCTCAGATATTTCTTAGTCCTACAGAACAGCAGACACAGCTGCAAGTGGTTGGAATAAATATCAGAAACATTCTCAAAAAAAGGCTAATTTGGGAAGACAATGCCAGGAAAAACTGCTTTTCAGCTGTTGTATATATACAGAGGTAAGGTAATAGCAGAAACTATACCCAAGTCTTTACGTGAGCTGAGATGGGAGAGTGCAAGGACTCTCCAGCTGGACAGCATTTGCCAAGAATTTTGGAAAAGCAAGGAGGAAAGCATCCTGGAAAAGTTAAAATTACCTTTACTATGATTCAGGAACTCTTCTGTGAAGATTGGGATATCAAAGACAGATCTCTCCTTTGTATCTGCTTCTTTCTACAACAGAACAAGTAATAACGTAGCTGAACAGTTTGTTTTCAGGAATTCATTTAACTGTTTTGATCACGAGAATAAAAGGCCAAGGAGACCAAAACCTGAGGCAGCCAAAAGCTGTATGGATTAAAGATACTTCCAGCTCCTACCAAGAAAAGCCAAAGAAAGTGTCTTAGATTTTCAAGATATAGGTTTAATCAAGCCATTATTAAGAAAGAACATACAACATACTAAAATACGCTCTTTCATCCTAATGGCATTATACACGAGAATTATTCAGTTTTAAAAACTATCTGAATGCATTTATATTTTCCACCATCAACCAACTGACACATTCTGAAATAGTGTTTACAGGAATATCAACAAACAGAGACAGAGTGAGCAAAACGCACAACAGGTTTCACGGCTCTTGGCCTTTCAACACCAAAATGAAAAAACAAAAACCACTTTTAAGTCAGGAAATGCTCTACAACTCAGTCAAAGAACTGTATATAATGTGATTTGACTAAAGGCAAAAGCCCCCTACTATAAGGTACTTCAGTCACCACTTCTAAATCAACAGGAATTAATGCTTGTTTTAGCACCTGAACTGTTATGGACAAAGCCAATGCAAATTTGGTTTGAAAAACTGCAGCAACTACGATCAACCTGTAACATAACACAGAAATAAAGTTAAGCAGGAAAGAGTGTCTATGGAGAACAAAAGCTTTTCACAGCTCTCAACCGCCATGGCTGATAATGTGCCACAGACTCATAATCCAGAATTGCAGTGTTACACATGACTGGTGTCCTCCAGTAGACAACCCCAATGCTTGACAGCTGATAAGGGAATTCTGGCCCCTGAGTTCAGAGTACCACGGTGGTGTCTGCCACACAGAGGGGTCCGTGGGGTCACCTGAATGCCAGCTGACAGCCAAGCAAGACAGACGACACTAGATGGAACTACAGCTACTCTGTTTTAGCCTGAGGAGACAGACTGTCCATTGATTGCTTTTAAAGATAAGCTAGCTTTTATTGTCTGGCACAATTACAGTTGAGGAGCTCTGTATTTACTGAGTGAGAATTCAAACCTCACTTGGCCTGAATCAACTGGAGACACACGAGAAACAGGGAAGACTGGAGGGAAGGGCAACTCTTCCCAGCTCTCTGAGGCATAGTAGGATTTATTTAGGGTTTATGATCACACGTGCTTTTCACTGAAGTTTTTGTACGTACTGCTACAGGGCAAATGTCTCAAGAGTATATTTAGAAAGAAAAGTCATACACAGAAATGTGAATAATGTATTTGTTTTGTCTGAACACTGCCTAGATGGCTAAGAATTAATTTCACCCCAAAATCCAGGATCACAACATTAATGTGTACTAAGAAATGTTGGCAGTTATGAAGCTGGTTAGAACACTTAAAAAATATCTATCTTAAACATTCTAATTCGTGCTCACTTTTACTACCTGTGTGCAAAGAGCCACTGGCTTGGATCATCTCTGCCTCCTACAGAATAGATGGTGGAGGAGACAGTACTGCCAAGAAGATATTCTCTTTGCAGCCCTAGGATACAGGTTCTTCAGGTAAAAATCAAAAATATTAAGGCTTTAGATGTAACTGTCCAGCTTCCAACAGGCAAGAAATGCTACCAAGCAGAAGAGTGATTATTAAAACCATCAGCACTCTCCCACTACAAAATACATTACCTAGCACATAAAAGATCCTCTTGAGAACCCTGAAGTACTTAAGCCACTCTGAGGTTCACTGAAGATTAAAATCCTAAGGCTTTGATTACCTCCTATTGGAAAGGACCCACTCTGTTCAGTTCTCTGTTCTGTTCAGTTCCCTCAAACCAAAAGAGAATCAAAATTTTTTCTATCATTTACCTTAAATAAGACTGAGATGCTTCAAGAGTCAACAATTTAATCTGATTATTAAAACTGAGGCTGAACTCTGAAGATTCTGCAATGAATCAGGCTTGAAGTTCTTAGAGACTTGGTGAACTACGGTAATGAGACAGCTGAGATTCTGGGGGTTTAAGCTCACCTCTGCTGCCATGGTCAGGCTGCAGACAGTGGAATGAACAGATATAATAAATGCACTACTCCATTACATGTTTTCAGAGTAGGTACCACGAGGCAACCCCTGCTCTCCTCAACCTGTGTGCACAAATCTCTGAAAGCTTTCTACTAACAAGTGTAACTGAGTGCATGATGCCAGACCCACTTGGAATCAAGCAGCTTGAGGAAATAAACAATAGCAGAACAATGGAGAACAATTATCCAGGGGTTTAGTCACTGCTGATGACAATAGTTCCAGTGTATATTACTATCTATGATATTTATGAAACTAGAATTTGAAGGAAAAAAAATGTTCTATTTCATGCATATAGATGAGCTCAGGGGACAGTGTGTGCATGTTTTTCAAGGCAATATCTATTATAAGTTCTCTCTCATCCTTTAGTTATATTTTATTATAATCAGAATTTGAATTGCCCATCATGAAACTCTTTAGAGGTCAACTCTATGTACAATGTTGAAAATATCTTCAACATCCACTCACAGAAACTACATCGATAAACATTTAAGTGGAGGAAGGGAAAGAAAAAAGCTTTCTTTGACCTTATTCTCTTATATTCTCTCAAGATATCATTTCATCAGCTTGTACTTGCTAATCACAAACACAGCAACAGAAGTCAGTGTGGACAGGAGAAAGCAGCAAGATAACAAAGACCTTTAGCCTCACTTCCACTAACAGCTTGAGCAGACACTTCTAAAAGCAATCTAAGATTTTTCTGCTTATTCCCCACCTATACAGGATTATAATACTTGACTTCCCTGCACAAAAGATGCAAAAGCACATCAGGTGATAGGCATGTGGGATTTTATAAATATAAAGGAGAAAAACACCAAGTAGTCAAAGGCACAGTTTGTAGGATGTCTGACTGACAGGTTGATGTTCAGCTGTATCTGATGAAGCTACAGGGTGAGGAGAACTCATTTTTAACTGCATTTATGATGTGAAAGATCAGCAATCATAGCTTCAATTAGAAGGGCAAGAGGGAAGACTCCAAACTTGTAGTTTGCCACCTGTATAACTCAAATGTTATATAACACTCACAGTCAACCTAGAACTTGAAGCCTTCAGTTTTTGTACAATTAGAGAGAAACTTGGATTCAGTGACTGTAGAATCAGAAAACTTGGGGATCATGTACTTCTAAAGGATAATCTCACTGCAAGCACTTCCTCTAGGAGTTAATAAAAGGCATATAAGAAACATGCTACCAAAACATTTTCCTGAAAATGAAACGTACTTTCCTTCAAGACCAGTAGCTGCCTCTCAGCAGGGCTCAGCCTTGTCACTATTGTAATGAACACATTAGAAGCAAACTGGATTGCTTTCCCAAGGCAAAAAGCCTCACAAAGAAAAACAGATCTTTCAGAAAGCCTTATTGCTTACAAGTGAAGAGGCTGTGTATAATCAAGACTTTTTCATTGCTCTTTGTTTGCAATTTATTGGTAACCATTAGAGAAGCACTGTGGCCCTAGGTAATACAACTGGAGAAAGCTGCAGTGTTTCAAGGAGAGAGAAACCACAGTCAGCCAGGACACACAAGATTTGTGGTAAGATGCCTGTGCTGTAGCTGTTGAGATCTACTTCCAGATATCATCATTCTTTTCCAATATTTACATATGCAGAGGGCAAGGGAGGGCAGGAGGAGGCTTAAGCCAGAGATTTTCCAATTATTTGGTTGCTTTACCCCTTTTCTTCTCAAGGAAGCCACAATCATACGTGCTACTGCAAAAAATCAGTACCTGAAAACAGCCACCTAAAGGGGCTGACTTGGCAGGCTTATGGAGGTCTCACACTACTTTTAAGTTCTTAACACTGCATTACAAAACAGACCAATGCTCTAAGTGTATCCTATGCTCCATTCCATCTATCATTTGTACTTGCCCAAGACTCACTAAATTGAGTTTTGTCATATCAATGAGTCTAACCATACTCAGTCATTTCTAACTTTTCAAAACCTGCATTAGGAAGAGGAAGAATTCACACTCGAGTTCTGATAAACTGGGTTTTGACTTCACCTGAAAGTCTAACCACTGATGTAAATGTAGAATTAAGAGGTTTACCTCATGATCATGAGCTGGCTGTCTTGCTCCATCTGAAAAAGAAAACAAGCAAGAAGCCTCTCAAAATAAACAAAATTTAAGAAAACAAGAAGCAAAGAATTAAGGCAGTTACACAACCCCAATTACACAACAATTCTAGACAGACTTGTGCAGCTCTCCTACAAAGCCACAGAGAAGCTGTGTCTAACTTTGAAGCTCTTGGAGCATATCCTCCAACACAATCTAGACACAGTTAAATTCAGATAAATCTAATTCCCTTTACACACAGCTGAGGTAAATGCCATAGAAAGAACACATTCACTTTTTAACCAGCCTTTAAATCCAAGACTTTCAAGGAGTGTCAGGCTGCATGACTGCCTGGGCTACTTTTGTCCCATTGAATACCTTGTCTGTGTGATTTGCCTTTTTGTCTGTCCTGTGCTTTCCTGCTAAAGACTTTGTAGGCTTCAGTCTTCTGATACTGCTCCAGCTCCCGCATGTAACGCTCCTTATCTCTGTCTGCTTCATCCAGGTAGCGCTGAAACAAAAAAGTCCCAGGGGTTCAGGGAGTTTCCTCCCCTTTGGGAGGAAGGGAAGAAAAACAGCTTGGCAAATGAAGTGCTGATCCATTTCACCTACGCAAACAGGAGAGGAGTGAAGAAACAATGAGGTGCAAAGACATAAGATCTGTGGATAAAATTACTGTACTCTGGTGTCCCATTTTCTCTCTCTTTTTTCATAATAACTATTCTCTTCATATTTTTTGCTAGGCCTAGGAGTAACTTGCTACTAAGCTACTCTACTCAACTGAATGTTACCTACATGTTACAGACCAAGCACTTCAGAATTCCTGTTCTGTTGCCAGGAGGAAGTGCTGCCAAACAATAACATCTTATCAGATGATAGATCAGATGATGCTTCATGGTTCAGACCCAGAACAGTGGAGTTCCAAACACATAGTTGTTTTCAGGCCCCACAGACAAAAAGCACCACCATACACTTGGCACATCTGAGAGGTGAACAAAACATCATGGCTATTGCAAAGAGCAGTGTAAAGATAAAAGAGCCTGGTTTTAATTGATATAATCCATCTGCATTTTGGTTAATAGAAAACTTTTTAAAATTGATACAATCCATCTGCATTTTGGTTAACAGAAAAATTTTTAGTAGCCTGAAGGCATTTCACACATCTGCATGACAGAATGAGCTTAGCTGCTAAATTCTATAGGGAAACTGATGAACTGAAAAACATTTAACGAATGTCACAATGCTTACTAATTATATAATCCATCTGCATTTTGCTTAACAGAAACATTTTTTTAGTAGCCTGAAGGCATTTCACACATCTGCATGACAGAATGAGCTTAGCTGCTAAATTCTATAGGGAAACTGATGAACTGAAAAACATTTAACGAATGTCACAATGCTTACTAATGGGATCCTTTCAGGAAAAAAAGTTGCCTTCCAATTTTTTCTCCAAATGAATTTAAAATTCAGTGAATGTAAGAATTCAATCAGTGAACCTTAGTCACCTGGTATTCTCTTTAAGTCATCATGATAGTACATATAAGGTATGATTTCCATACCTGTGCAACACAGTTTTGACTCTGCTGATGAGTAGTAACATTAGGGATTGAGGTACAAATTTTGTGATGCTTTTGGGTTGGCATTGCTTTTGGACATTAGTCTGTAAGGTATTAATTCTTTTTTTCCACCTCCAGCAATGTGCTGCTGAAAGAGCTCAGCAGTCTTTACTTGACCTGCTCTGAGTTAGAAACTTACAGCTTTACTCAAGGACAGATTCCCAGAGGATTTAAAAAGCAGCATACAGAATAGAGATTTGAACTCAATTTCCTTTTTCAGGTTAAAACTCTGCCTGAGACATGATAAGAATATGTTAAAGTGCAGGGGACAGAGGGGCAGATGTCTTTTTCCCTTCTCCCCCAGCAGACATTTTCATCCCTGCAAGACATCCTCTCCATGGATGTAAATTTCCAACCTTACATAGCAGCAATCCTGACTTTTCTCTAAGCAACAGCATTCTCACTATCCCTGCTACCAAATCTACTTCTTTGTCTTGCCACATATTCTCCATTATGGTTCAATCACAGTGCCTATGCACCATTTTATATCATCCCTGTAAGTGGTATTCTACAAGCTTAGCAAAAAGCAACAAAAGGAGATCTTGGGTTTTTGTGTCATCTCATTTTTTGTTACACCCTTAAGGTATTTTCCAAAGTTCAAATATGAAGATCAAATTTGTATGAGAGCATTCAGTAGCACTGTGATTTAAAACTGCTTTGCAGTAATGTCCAACTGGCAATCAGCAGTGGACAGTAAGACATCCATTAGCAATTAACCCATTAACAAGGTTCACTCCAGAAGGCCCTAAAAAACAGCCCAAACGTGGCCTTGAGCTTAATTCACTTGTCAGGTGGTGCAGAAGGCCACAGGACCCCCAGATAGGCGACAACACATCCCAAGATTTTGGCATTACAAGTCTCAGATGTATCTGAGTTGGTACAGCAGAGTTACATCCAGATGGATCACACAACTGTGGGATGTCTCAGTAGAGCACTGTCCCCATTCTGGATGTATTCTTGCCTTACCTAGAGGATACAGCTCCCAAGTCACCCCTGAAGGAGACACCATGGCCCTGCCAGGGCTCATCATGTGAACCTGTGCACTCATTTTGAAATATCCTCCTAAACACGATTTCAACCAACAGTCCGTGTCAGCCTCCTCACTAAACAACATTCCCGTGCAGCAGCAAGGACAAGGAAGTGCAGTGGTACCCGCTTCTCCTCAGGGGGCAGCTTGCTCCACTCATTGCCCAGCATCCTGGTGATCTCTGGGAAAGGCACCTCCGGCCGCTTCGCCCGCAGCTGCTCCCTGCGCTCGTTCATGAACCGCACGTACCCGGTCAGGGGGGATTTGGGGGCATTGCTGTCCCGCAGGGGCTTCTTCCTCTTCCTCCCTTTGGCCCAGCCTCCTCGTTTGGTTCTCTGCTGCTGCAAGATGAAAACAGAAGGTAATTCAGGCTGAGTGAAAATAACCACACCTGTGGAAGGAATAAACAGCTTCAGCAGGAGTACATGGCTGCAATCCTCTCCATGGATGCAGGTCTCAAACCCTACTTCAGAGCTATCCCAACTTTTGTCCAAACAAAGCCAAATGAGTCTCACTGTGAAAAGTAGCTTACAGTTTCTCCTAAGCCACAGGGACAACAAAGTAACATTGGCATCAATTTCTGATTGTAAAATCACAGGGACTGATAATCTACAGCATGATCATCTCAACTAATGCAACTGCAAATATTCTTTTATTACTTGTTTGCTTGGTTTTAGTTATTCTCACCCTCACACACCCTCCCCTGCAAGTCATTTACTTCAATAGGTTTTTTGGAGAGATTTTGTGTACTAGTTAATAATTGACAACTAGTTATTTTGCACCTTCTAGATCTTTGTCCTTCATGCACAATGTGCCCAAAATGTGGCTGGAAAGACAGTATACAGGCTTTTCTACTCTCATCTTTCCCAGCAACCACCTCCAATGGAGCAACAAACAAACTCCAAAGGAGGGAACATTGTAAAATGTGTCTGGGGCATGCTTGTGATTCACAGGAATAACATCATTACCACTCATCCTCTTGTCTTCAAACCATTTCTACAGCAAGCTCTGGACAACACTATTTTCTAATGCTGTGTACATACAATTATTTTCTGTACTTCTAATCTTTCCCCAGTTCAACATGTTCCTGCCATCATATTACTTTTTGTTTTCCTCCTGGAATTTTATTAATTAAAAAAGGACCTCACAGCTGAAAACAAACTACAAGGAAGAATATCAAATACATCTATCAAAAAAAAAAACCCACCAAACCAGAAAACCCCAAAACCACTTCCTAGTTCAACTTCAGGTCCTTCATGATTTAATCACCAAAAACCAGTGTTGGATGGTACACAAGGTATAGTCTAAAGCAGTAAAAACACACTGATTTTAAAGACCTCAGTTACTACCAGAACATTACAGTGGTCTCACTTTTCTGGCTCACAAGAGAGAAGATAAGTTGTGGCAGTTGAACATTCAGTCCTGAATGCAGCACCAGCTTGTGGGCCCTTCTGGCAAAGCTGAGACCCATGTGCTGCTCTCTGCACATTCCAACTGCCAGCTCTCTGTGTGCAGCTGTGCAACACAGGAGAAAATGAGGGAATCAGAAGATGAACACGGCAAATGGATAAAAATTTGTGATCCTCTTAAAAATTAAATCTGAGCAAGTAAGACAATATAATGACAAAACTCCATGGCTTTGCTTCATTGAAAAGTTACTATTATTTCATCTCACCTCCTCCTCAGGCTTCTGCTCAGTGGTTTCAGCAGCATTTGAAGACTCATTTTGCTGCGGCTGAGCCTGTGACAAGTCCTCCACCAAATCTGGGTTATTCACAGGCTGTGAAGTTCCACCACTGAATGAACCCTCCGAATTGGCTAATCTGAAAATGCACAGAAGTGGAGAACAAAAAATTTAATCATCATTCCTAAATCACTTCCTCCCTAATCTTCTAAAACATGCAAAAATGTTGCAAATATATTCATTCTCACACTAGCAAGAAAAATGGGATGTAGAAGTGATTTCTGAAGAACTGGCTGTTCCATCCAAGCAACCACTGTAACTACCACAGCTCCCATGGACTTTCAGACCCAGTTTGATTTTTAAAGTAGTATTTTGTTTCATTTTTAGTGACTTGATCACACAAACAATTTGCAGGCAAGTGAACATTTGCATCAGAAACCAGATAGCATGAATCTATCCTTCTTCAAAAGTACCATAAGGAATTTGAAATTAAAAGTTTCATCGTCAACCAAGATACACCTTTCTGGATGTGTTTAATCTATTTCTCCACAAATACATGTAGAGATCTGTGATTGGGTATGATCTTGGATTGAACTTCATTCCACACACTCTCCTGTTTATACACATGGGTATCTAAACACAATCATGACCAGGTCCCAACAGGCTCCAGAATGGCCATAATTTAATTTTGCTGCAAGAGCTG
This sequence comes from Passer montanus, assembly GCF_014805655.1. Classification (NCBI taxonomy): domain Eukaryota; kingdom Metazoa; phylum Chordata; class Aves; order Passeriformes; family Passeridae; genus Passer; species Passer montanus. Next base: position 639,335 of record NW_024357725.1, read on the forward strand.
TATCAATCTACCTTACTCCAAAAAAGGGCAAGATGTCTGCAGGCAAAAATGAAGAGCAAACGTACAAAAGTACTTCTGAAGGTAGACTGACAGTGCTGAACACACATTTTGGGACAAGAACCCCCTGGACATTCTCAGCCCTGTGCTCAGTATGCAAATTAATGTAAGATTTTTCAACTCATCTCAGATTCTAAACCTTTCTTGATACTAAAGAATACTTGGCCTTACCCAGTTACATTCATGAAAATTCCTTTAACAGCAGGGTATGCTTCAAGTCTCCTTTGCTCATTTATTCCAGTCTAAAGCTACTCATGTCTATGGCAAATTTTAAATATTCAAAATAACTGCTCCTATCAATGTAGAATACAGCTATAAAAATTTGATGTGCATTAACAGAATTGTTATTTGCATGCCCATGGGAATATCTGTCTTCAGAAAGAACAGCATATTTTCACCACTCACTACAATCAGCAATTATGACATAATTACTGGTAAAGAAAAAAGGGCTGCAGAGATCCATGGCTGACTTTGAGACAGCAGATTGAGCTCACATTACTGACAATTAGAGAGGGACCAAGGGAACAGAGCAGACACCCTCCCATAAGTTAATTATATTTGGTATGTGTCAAAAAGAATAGGAACAACACAGCTCTGGATTCAGTGTTAGGGTTTGAAGAGTATTTCAAATTTCCTCTCCATTCCCCCTTAGCAGAGAAGCTCTTTAAACTGCACCTACAGGAGAATCTTCATGTGATGCAGCCATTTGCAGCAAACACTGATGTAAGCTCAGCCAAAACATTAATACCTCTTAAACACAAGCCTAATTTGAACATGCTCCTAATTTGGCACCAGCAAGTTTGAAGTCCCAGATAAGTAAATCCAAATTCAGACCCATTTAGAGTGAAAGTGTTCACATTCATTTTTATAGGGCTTTATCTGACTGCAAAGTCTGAATTTTACTGTTTGGTGCTTTGCAAAACAGAAAAGAAGCTTCAATTATCAAAACACAGCAAAAATTCCATGTATTGTTAAAAGAAAACTTCTCTTGGCAATGTGATTTTAAAAGGCCATTGCTGCAGTTTCTGAAAGCGAGTCAGACTGACAAAATGAGACATCAGTGTCAGTGATCAGTTTCAGAGATCATTGACGAATATTAATGATATCTTTAATAACTGAAATAATTATTAATATTGAAATATTGAAATAATTCACTTAGCAGAGGTCACTACGGCCAACAGATACTTCCTTCCTCTCTGTCTCCATAATGTCATTTTCTTAAGACTGAAATCCTACAGATTTACTTTTTAAAGCTAAGAGATACTAAAGAACAGTTTGTGACTACTTCCATCAGTTCAGATGAGTTCTGGTTTCTCCCAGAGTCCTGCGATCTTCTATCAAGGCCAAGAGAATGTTGCAAAATTGAATTCCATCAGGTTTATTTCTCTTATTTTTAAAAATTACTCAGAATGCCCTCCTCCCACTGAAACAATTTCCCTGACAAGTGCAGAGATAGTCTCTACCAGCTGAAGGTAAAAAAGGAGTAACTTACCCAGTTACATTAATTTCAGCACCTTCCTTAGATCCATCCTCATCTGTAAAAAGTGGAGGAAGATTTGAGCCAGCTACCAAGTTCTCCATACCTCTGGGGGAAAAAAAACAAAGGTAAAAAAGGTTAAGTTAACTACGTCATTGTTTCCCTTCAGCAGTCCATCAATTCAAACATCATAACACATCAGGAATTTTTTACCCCATGAACCACTTGGCCAGTCCCAGCTGGCTGGCTTCAGGACAGATCCTGTGGGCAGATGTGCTTAGGGACAAAGAACAAAGACCATAAATGACACTTCAGTTCCGAGGTTCCATTCCACTGGCACACTTTAACTGAGCCCTGTGCCAGTGTGTTGCTGGAAATCCCTGCAGTTCTATTTTACCCCTCAAAACAAACCCTCACTCACCATACTCAGCACACAGGTAGGTAGATCCTGCTCTTCCAGTCCACCTGCCTGATTATTCCTCACAGTGCACCCTTCACCACAGGTTTGTGTTGACCCCAGAAGAAAACTGAAACCGCGTCCCCCCATTAGTTTCAAATAAAGATGTTCTAATAATTTCTTGTCCAGATTTTCACAATTAATCTGTGTTTGCAGTTAAGAACACAGCTATTTTCCAAGTCCCAATCATTAGTTTCAAATAAAGACTGTTCTAATAATTTCTTGTCCAGATTTTCACAATTAATCTGTGTTTGCAGTTAAGAACACAGCTATTTACAGTATTTTACCTTCAATCCCATTTGCTGAAGCAAATGGTTTAAGGACTGTGTATTTCTCATTGCATACAAACTAATACAAACTACCCCCAAATTAGAAGTAGTTCCACTTGTAACCTTGTGGCCTGTCACAGGAATTTACTGTGAGAGATGAAATCCAAAGCTTAACTAATTTATCCCCTTCCTTACTAAAATACAAAACTGTTATATTTTAGTGAAACCCACCGCCCCCACCCCCCCAAAAAAAAGCCTTAATAAACTCACTCTACAATTATGAGTTGCCAGTTCAGGCCATTTTGAAGGGCCATACAACTTAAATTCCTGTTCCTTCAGTTTCAGAGTCACCTCTGATGAGCAGCAGATACTGCACTCAATTACTGCTGTCCCTTTCATCCAGAACACTTGGGCTTTGGGCCTGCAGGGACTGAGGAGGGCTATCACCCTGAACTGCTTTCTCCTGGGTTGGTGTTTCCACCCAGCACTGACATCCAAGTGATCTGAGAACAAAATGCTGCTCCATGTTTTGAATATTAGATGTGTTTTCCCACATCCCACCCCAGTTCTAAAGGTAGATGTTTTCTACAGACAGAGGTCACTGCTTCTTGCATCTCACAGATTTTGCAGATCTCCATCACAAGTACAACATGGATGACATTCACCCTTTTCTCTTCTGCTTTTGCAACTGTTGAGATCCTTAGACCACCCTTAAGCATCCCATCATCCTGACTCCTCATCTGGAAAATAATTAAAGCTAAGCAGACTACTCCTAGGTGGCACAGACACTGATCTCTAGCAGAGGAACACCTTTACTCATGTACAGGAAAGGTTCATTCAGAAGTGAAGAAACCGAATTCCTGCCCTGCCACTCCAAGCCAGGGACTGGGTGCAGTTTTGGGGACTCAGCCCTAGAGCTGTGGCACAGCTGGAGACTGAGCAGCAAAGGGCTCCCAAGATGCTGAGGGATCTGAAGCAGCTGGCCTGTAAGGGATGGTGAGGAAAATGGGCTTGCTCAGGCTGGCACAGGGGCCAAGGGCCAATCTAATGGAGCCCAAAGGTACTGGGTGGAAGTGGCAGAGAGGACAGAACCAAATTCTCCCCAGCTATACTGGCTTTGCAGGTTCAGGCTGGACACCAGGACGTGTTCTCAGAGAGGTGGAGTCTATCCTGGCAGATTTTAAATGCTAAAAGCTGTAACTGACCCAAACTAGTGTTGGCAATAGTCTTGCTCTGAGTGGGAGGCTGGACTAAGATGACCTCCCTCCAGATGTCCCTTCCAAGCAACATCTGCAGTTCTATGAATCACAGCTCCACATTATGGGTTTTTTCAAATACCAGCATCTCTGACAGGAAAAGAAAGACAACTCAAATAATATAATGCTGCAAGGAAAACTAGAGAGATACTCTGGTAAAACAAATAGGATTTTAATCCTTAAAGAAGGCAGTGCAAACAATACTTCCTCACACATGGATAAGAATCTATACTCATAGAAAAGAAACTATAGAAAGGCTGGGACTTTATGTATCACAAGAAATCTGAAAACTCAACTGATTTGAACATTATGCTCTTCACTGCCCAGGAAGATGTTTAAGCACAGCTTCTAAACATACAACATAAATCACTTCATGCAGTTATCATCTAAGAGGGAAATTAAGTTCTGCTTCATGGTGCACAATATTCATCAGTCCAAAATTCTAAATTATGATTTTTAAAAAAGGAAGCCTGAGCAATTATGCCCATTGTGACCTTCTCACCAGGTCCTGATCTGTCTGCTCACATCTGGCCCAAGCTCACTTTCAAACTGCAGGGAGGCAGCTGGACACCAACCTTAACAACATATAAACAGAACACAAACACAGGAAGCCAGGAGAACATACACTTTTTTTTATTTAACCCATATGCTTTAGATAGTAACTCTTTCAGATGATGCTGACCCACATCCTAAAGAAAAAGTAACATCAGTGAATTTACAACAGTTTCTAATCAGCTCCAGAGAGCAAGAAAACAAAACAGCTCCCCTAAAACTTCCTGAGAGCAGATGGGAACCTACACAAGCCTTTCAGTCCCATTTCTCAGGGATAGCCCCACCATGCCTCTGCTCCAAAATCATTATCCACTTAGTTTCAAGCCCGCTGCAGAGCCCCATGTTTATTGAAACACTTTAACTAAATTCAAGGCAACAGAAACAATGTACAATTAGTTTTCCAGTGGCTCACACAAATACCCTCTTTTCATTTTTTAACTATATCTACCCAAATGCAAAAAGAAAACTGAAATTGCAATTAAACCCCAAACCCTACCAGGCCTACAGTTCAATGCAGGGAAGCATCTCCTCAAATAAAACTAATTCAAAATGGAGCAACTCTGGGTTCACTGTACTGCTACACTGCTGGCTGTGTTGGCTCAAGAAAGCAACCAGCTACACATGAATGGAGAGACTGATTTATTCATTTACAGCAGTATTTGACAGGATTTCAAAGGTTCAACTAACCCATACACTAACATTAGCTAAACCTCTATATGAGCATAGAGAAAATCCTACATTATCAAGAATGTGGTTTAATTTATCTTTTCCTTTCCCTCTCTTCCCTGATCAATCATGACTTCATGACAGAGAAAATAGACAACAGTACTTTGTAACTTTTAGTTTATATTTGTCAGTTAGACACTTTGGTTGCATGCCACAGAGATCATACTTAAACAAAATTGTACAGAATGTACCAACATGGTCTGACAGAATTACTCAGGAAATGACAGCAAAACTTTTACAGCATAAAGATCTAAGTGCTACTACACACATCAAGGATCAAACAGTGGGTAATTAAACACCATTCAAAACCAGAATATGGTTTAAATAACCTTTCTTAATTTCTTCTCACATTACCTTTTGTAGGCCATGATATGTAATTATTATCCTAGTACTAAAGTAGCCAAGTTACATTTTGCATAGACTGAAAGCTACCATATGATCAAATTTCTGATCACATTTGTACTGCAGAGAGGAAAACTCAGAAGCAGGTAGCTTTAAAATCAGGGTGAGAACAAATCCATGGCTGGAGCCAGACAGAATGATTCACTTTTCCACAACATTACTGTGGCTGCGCTGTTCACAGCACTCCTGTAGGGCAGCACATGTAAGGACCTGACAAAGTTCAAGGTCCTTTTATACATGCTGGAAATGAAGGGTAAAATTTACCACAGACAACCTTTTCATCAAAGCATCAGGAACAGCAAAAACGCCATTTAAAATGTGCCACCAGTTCTATCCAGCAGAGCCCTGAGCAGAGCCCAGCCGCACTGCTGTGTGCCAGGAGGCAGCTGGGGCAGCCCTGCCTGCCCCGGGCACGCCGGGCTCACCCTGCCGCAGCCACCTGCAGAGCCCGGGCACGGGGACACCGCACACACAAAGCGGGCACTGCTCCCCCGGGCACAGCGACACCGCACACACAAAGCGGGCACTGCTCCCCCGGGCACAGCGACACCGCACACCCAAAGCGGGCACTGCTGCCCCGGGCACGGGGACACCGCACACACAAAGCGGGCACTGCTGCCCTGGGCACGGGGACACCGCACACCCAAAGCGGGCACTGCTGCCCAGGCACAGCGACACCGCACACACAAAGCGGGCACTACTGCCCCGGGCACAGCGACACCGCACACCCAAAGCGGGCACTGCTGCCCTGGGCACGGGGACACCGCACACCCAAAGCGGGCACTGCTGCCCGGGCACAGGGACACCGCACACCCAAAGCGGGCACTGCTGCCCTGGGCACGGGGACACCGCACACACAAAGCGGGCACTGCTGCCCGGGCACAGGGACACCGCACACCCAAAGCGGGCACTGCTGCCCTGGGCACGGGGACACCGCACACACAAAGCGGGCACTGCTGCCCCGGGCACGGGGACACCGCACACCCAAAGTGGGCACTGCTGCCCTGGGCACAGCGACACCGCACACCCAAAGCGGGCCCTGCTCCCACACAAGCCCCCCGCCTGTGCAGTCACACCGGGAGGGACAGGGCCCTGGTCACCAGTAAGTCACTGGCACATGCACACTGACTTCCTTCTCATCCCAAGGCCAGGCCTAAGATGCCCCTGAACACTGGGAAAAGGGAGAACAGCCCTTAACAATGTTGCCTTTTCAATGGCTACATTACAAGAGATAATCTTATGAACAATAAAAAAATAAATTACTGAACTCTTTAGCCATCCAATTACAAGGTAAGAGTATTTATTATGGTTAAGCATATTTAAATATGAAATCAGCATCAGAAATCCAACTTACAGGCTGATTATAAAACACTGCAGGAGTTCCAATTACCTCATCACCAGCTCTAGTTTTAGAAACGTTACTGCTGAGTGGAGAATTTTTCTCCTCAAGTCTCTCGTCCCCCTTTGCCAGAGTAAATATGTCCAAATTTTACCATTCACAGGCTAACAGATTACAAAAAAATAATCATCTGCTACATCACAGAAGAGTCACAGTATTCCTTATCTCAGCATCAGAATCCAAGCACTTCACAATGCAAACAATCTGAATTCAGATGAGAGAAAAACCTACAGGACCATCACTTCCTCTGCTTTCCACAGAAAGAAATAAGAAACAAGAATATCAGAAACAAAACTGAAGTCAGTCCATCTCCTATTAAAACCACAATGCTTTTGGAGCTGTCAGAGGAAGTCCAGATACCTCTGACAGAGCCTTTTCTTCCATCAAGCTGTAGCAGAGGTATGATATCTGAAATACTTCACTGCAAAAAATCAGATATTACTTTTTCCCTACAGGCAACTCATTAGACAAAGGTTTTTGTGAGTAGGAAAATTGCAAGCTCAACCTAATGGGACGAAGGTTTTCCTGTCAAAAAAAAGTTTTTGTCAGAAAATACATACCAGAGAATAGCCAACTCCTTTTAGTTTTACTTCTTTCCAGTAAAAACAAAGAAACACTACAGACCAAAATAGAGACTTGTAGGAAAAAAAAAAACAATCCAGAGTTCCACTGCATTTCCAAGCAGCTTAAGGAAAGAAGGGAAAGATATGAAGCTTAGGTTTATGTTTAGTTTAATTGGGTCTTTGCAGCAAACACTAACAAAGCCATTCATACTCTGACCTTAGAAACAGCTGTCAAACATCTGCAAACATGTATTTTAAAAACACAAAGAGTTCAATTCTGCAGTTTGCTCTTATTTATATAAAGGCTTTAGGATGAGGCACATACAAGATCTTTCACATATATATATATAGATAGATATATAGATATGTAAAACCTTGCTGGTTTCTGGAATGAAAGCCTCAGGAAAGGTTTACTCAAATCTCCAGACAAAGGCAAGAGCACCCCCACATTGATGCTCTCCCTTCAAATACATGAGTGAAATTTTGCATTACCAATAAACCAGCTTTTAGATCACTTCAGGGAAAACAAAAGCCCACAAAGAGATGAAAACTAATTGTGCTATAGATCTCTGGATAGTTAAACCAGTAACTGTGGTTACCTCTGGTATCCAGAGAGAATGCTTTGCTATCTAGCCCTTCACTGCAGGTATTACATACCTATGAATTAGGATAGTTCATTTTATTCTGAATTAACTTTGTTCATGATAGCATCAATTGCCATTTAAACTAATACCATTAACAAATACAATTCTGCAAAATTAATTTAATTCTCGTGTTACAGATCTCATATGAGAAAACAGAAACCATTCAGATCCCAAAAAATAAGTCTCAAAAATCTTGAGAATTTTTAATTTTTTATTAATCACTCTACCTAGAGTAAGTCAAATAGATGACTACCAGGAATGGGAGCAGATTTTGTAATCTGCCCATAAAAATGTCTCCTGAATTTCCAGTTACTATAGGCAATTCAGTCTACTTCACCTGCTGTGCTACTTGAAAACTCCTCTGGGAGCTGAGGACCTCGTATTTCACAGGACAAAGTTGTCCAACAGCTCCTCTCCCATTAAGAAGGTACAAGGGGCACCCATAATACCCCACAAGCAGCAGCTCCAGAGTGTCACAAACGGTGCCTGGAGCACAGACACTTCCCAAAGGCCAGCAGCCAAAACCAGCCAGCCCTCCCCAGCAGGAGCAGAGGCCACTTCCCTCCCAAACTGGGATCCTCTGATTCCTCTGATCATTTATGTCTGTAAGACTCAATCACCCACTGTTTGTGCAATGCAAACATAAAAGTGCCATAAGGAAAGCAGTTTATTAAAAAATGTAAATGAACAGACTGAAGTTTTTCATGGTGTTTACCCAGTTCAAACATTTACCCGAATCACACCAGTGAAATAAGAAACAGTATTAATTAATGCTTGAGGAATACTTTGATTTAGAATGCCAAACAAGTATTGTGAACTAGAGATAACTGAATGTCAAGGAATCCTGATTGGGACTGGCCAGTGAAATGCAAAGTCACATACTTGAAAATAAAATAATTGAAGACAGCATATACCTGATGAGATTGTAAAGTGGTTTTAAAGCTATTTTAGCACTTTTGCTCTTCCTCAAAGCTTTATTCATCACAGGAGTTGTAGAGGAGTAGAACACATACTCTAAGCTCACTTATATTCTGCAAGAGGAAGCTCTGGCTGCTGCCACAGAGGAATACAGATTGGAATTTTTCATGCACATACCCACCAAAAGAAGTCATTACGGCCATTTACAGAATATGGGGTCGAATACTTTGGATGTGAGACTGCACTGAGAAGGAGATTGAGTATGTACTTAAAAGAATGACTCACCACAGGCATCATGACCCAACACAAAAGCATCTACTCTGACCTCAAAAGCCACAAAGACAGCATGGAACTGGATATTTTAAATGCACTGATATGGGTACAGGGACAAAGGTTAGAGGAAATGAAGTGTGGGAAGAGTCAGTGATTCTCACACAAAACAAGCAACCCATTCTGTCTGTTTTTAGAGAAGATCCATCTTTAGAAAAAAAAATATGACATGTCAGCTTCCATACATTTTTGTTCTTATTTTCTTGCTGTTGCCATACAACATAAAACAAGTATGGCATTTTATTCCAACGTAAAAGCGAGTTTGAATCCTCAAACCCATCATGTAGAACAAATCATAATATTAGATAGCCTTAGTTATGCAAAAGAACAGGCATATCAATCTGAACAATTGAACTGCTGTTAGTGAATACTTTCTAATAGCAAGAATAGTGAAGAACTGGGTTGGGCTGTTTGTTTCTAATCTGGCCGTAAAACTCTCTGGTAATAGTTTAATATCTATCAGAAAATAAACTTTGGAGGGATATTGCATGAAGTGAACCAAAATCCCTTTTCAGCCAAGGCTGTTCTTGCAGTCCCACATGGTACCATTGGTACCACAGGATAAAAACTGGAAAGGCTTTGGAAACACTGATGGAAAAACTAATAAGGAAAGTGAGCACAAAAGAACAGACAAGAGGTTCATGTAAGCATCAATACACCCGTGGACACTGCTTACAAAACCTTGTCTGGATTCCTGAAAAGAAAAGAAACAGAAAAGACAGCCCAGTCCTGCCAAAGCATCCTCTCCAAGAACAGCAGGCAGATTCTCTGACCACTGTTAACAAGATTTGAAAACTGTCTGAGTTTACAGACAAAATGTGCTAAAATGGATATGAGAGGAAAAGATTACACTAATAACAAAAATTCAGGAAAATATAAAAAGACAAACTTTGTGCTCTGAACTAGGCACATTCCAAGACACCCCTCTCAGCACCAAAGGGAGAGCTTGCAGAAATTTTAAAATCATACAAAACCCAGGTACTTCCATGGCTTCATAAAAGAATCAACTTAAATCAACAGCAGAATGCAGACAAGTTCGAATAAAGCTTTCCCTATACTCATCTTCATCCAAAAGTAAGAGGAAAAGACAATAGTTAGCATCATGAATGGAAAATAAGGGAAAAAACCACTAAAAGCACAAAGCCACCGGAGTGGTCTGACTGTTCTCCAGTGCTAAGCAATACATAAGAAATCCAGAGATGCATGTGAGGGATGGGAGTATGCAGGTAGAGGGCACATTTTTGGAGCACCTGTAGCATAGGTAATGAAAATAGTTCATTTTGGAGCTGAAGTAGGATTGAGAAAAAAGCATCCATGCCAGCAGTGTGCCTAAATATCCTAAACTGAGTGCTTGGAACAACAGCTAAACATTTGTAGTACTGCACCTCAGGCCATCTCCAGCAGTGCAAAGAAACTGCTCTGAGAGCAGTGGTGAACCTCCTCCTGCAGCCTCTTCTTTGTGCATCTCCTGTCATAGCACAGCCAAGAAGGCAAACGAGGTGAGGGAAAACCCACAAGAGCAGAGAATCACTGTCTAGGGCTGGGAGCCAAAGAGCAAAGAAGAACCTGGGAAAAGCACGTCCAAGACTTAATCTGCTCTTCCAACTTCCCTCTTCTACAGCTGCTCCTCATATGCTGGAAACAAGAAAACTGCAGGTGGGAAACATGCACAAGCTTTGAAAAAGAGAGTTGATCAAAGCACTCAATAAATTTAGCCCTAAAAGAGAATATAAATCTTTTCAAACAGGTTGATGATTGAACAGACATGAAGATGGAGGTCTCACACAACACTGTGTTCAAGTACTTGCACTTGGAAAGATTCCTAATTTATGTTTAGTTAAAAGTGTTCTGAAAGATATCTGGCATTCTGGTTTGAGTATTTACCATATTTAGCAAACAGCAGATTTATACTGCTTTTACATTTCTTAACATGATTCATTTCTATATATATTTATTAAGTAAATATGGTTCCTGTGAGTGAAAGCAGAAATATTATCCCAATATACGAGCAGAGATGCACAGCTGGTTTAAAGGTCATAAAGGAAATCTCCCCAAGCTAATACAACCAAACTTCAGAAACAAACTCTGAAGCACTACCAATCTTAACCTTTGTTTTGGACATCTCAACTAATTGTTAGGCTTTGCTTGGTTTCTGACATCCCAAGTCGTGCTGAGACTCTGACCTGAATACACATCATGCAATTCTTACTGCAAAGAGAAATAAGAACTAGAGTCCTTGTGATCCTTGCAAAAGGTCAGCAACACTCTGGTTTACACAGCATTAAACAGTGGGAAAGTGGAAAAACATTTCTATTTTCTAAAGTGCTACAACATGGATTTCACCTCAGTATAATACCATAACCTGAAGTCCATTGCCTTGAGCAGAAACAGACAAAACCAACTGGTGGAAAACAAGAGTACAGGCACTACTGTCTTTTTTGATTTGTGGAGCCTAAACATTTTACAACAGTTAGAAGTAAGTACTGTTAGAAGTAAGTACACAGATTTAGCTGAGGATCAAATACCACATTTAATCCCCAAGTTAGCTCAAGAGATTTCTGAGTTAGACAACTACCCTCTCAGTCACCAGCACTGCCTTTTCATTTAAAGACTCCTCTGAAAAAGCACTCATTTATATTTTGCTTCTCCCTACATCTCCCAAAACAAAGGCAAAAAGGCATGATATTGCTTTCTATACATTATATTTTTAAAAGTAAACAGTCTTCATATTTTATGAAAACTTCAATCATATTTGAGCTTATAGATGCCCCAAGATAAAACCTTTATTACAGTAATGGAAGCTTGTTTTTCCTGGTCTTTAACAGTCTCCCAAAACAGCTAATTCCCACCCTGGAACTGTTTCCTGACCTCTAGAAAGGGTCATCTATGTATAACACCAGACAAAATATGGCCACAGCGTTCCAAAGCTCTGTGGTAAGATCACCAAAAAGAATTCAGCAGGTTCAGTTCACATCTGAACTGAGCTTTGTTTTTCATGACAGAACAAGCACTCAGAAGGAAGCGTTAGGTTTGAGTGAAGCCTCACCTGGCTGCTGTAAGCAGCACACACGTGAGCCACGAGGACATCCCCAAAACACAGGTCACCAGTCTCACTGCTGCCTGACCAGGACCAGCAATGAGGAAACCTCAGAGCAGGTTACACTGTGGAAATAAAGAAGCCTGACAGAAGATACTGCCCCAAACTCTACCTAACATCTCCCATACACAGCACAGCAAGCCCAGGTCTTGGAGTTTAGCATGTAGGAAACAAGCAGTTTATTATTTGAAACTGTGCCAAGTAACCAAGCTGAATAGGAAACCCTGTTTGAAATTTCAGTTTGTAAAAATTGTGACTTGACAATTGAAGTGTATTTCATTTACAGCTAACAGTTCAATTAACAAGAAGCAAAAACATTCATTCACTTCACAATGAAATTTTCTTCTACTCAAGTATCCATGTCTTAATCAGCATGAACTCATTTGTATTCCTATTTAAAATGCCTTTCTCAATAACACTTGCTGACATCATCCAACCGTTACACATTTTATACATAAATATCTCCTAAGCATACAAAAAAAATCTGAAAATCCAACTAGTTTTGCTGATTAAGATCCACCCAGGCAAGCACATGACTAGTCACCACAGTTTCTTTGTCAGTTGCCCCTGCCCAGCTGAAGGGGAAAAAAGGAAACAATGCGAGAAAGGTCCACATTTTCTGCTATACTGAATTAAGCCTGCTCCCAGAAATCAAGAAATACATCTCTTGTATCATTCAAATTTAGTGATTCCAAGTTTAGACTAGAAGTGGCTTCTAGAGGTCGTTTAATCCCAACACCTTCTCAAAGCCAAGGTGAAGGTCATCTTCATGGCAGACACCACATTACACTGTCAGGATCAAATCCTTACCAAGACTGATTTAAATCATCAAATGCCCTCAACTGCTTTGGTTTTTTACTAGGAAGGTTACCAAGAGCTGAAGAAATAAGCACTGCTTATTCTCAGGACACAGACAGTAATGGATGGAAGGACAAAAGCAGTTGAAGAAGCCCTTACAGTGGTCATAGGAACACAGGTTTATCAGATAACACCTCCCCCAGTCCTGACAAAGCTGGAGGGACAGGAGAATAAAAAAGCACAGGAACAGAGAGAAAGCTTTCACTTTATTCATCTATTAACCAGAAAATCCATCAAGAACAACCTTAGCAAGGAATCCAGGATCTTGTCTCCTATTTATGAAGCTAGAGCTGGACTTCCAATACTGACCTTAATCAAACAGACTCCCTCAGCCTTTGAATTAAACTCAGGTTTACTCTCAATTCTGAGTACAATAAACCACTCAAACCATTTCAACAAACTGTAAAAAACAATGACAAGTTGCCATTTCCAAGAGAAGTCCCACATTAGGCTCACTTCACAGAATCCAACTTCCAGCAATTTCAAGTAGGTTTAAGTCAGTAGCAGCTTTCAGCAGGTTCTTTTTCTTGAAAAAAAAAGAAAGAAAGCTTAGCTCAGGGCTGCTGTGTTTGCCACTCCACTAACCAGTCCACTTGTTCAATCTGTCCTTCAAGTGGAAGGCACAGCAAAATGATCTGCACACTTTCACAAGATGATAGGGACAGATGACTGAGGGACCAAGACGATATTGCAACATCAAGGCTTTCATTGCCTATGAGCAAATGAAGTTCTCATTTCTAGCCTGGCAGAGGATATATTGTTATCTGCATGACAAAAGGGCTTTACATCTTAAAAGAAATAGTCAGCACTACATGAAAAATTGAAGAGACATTCTGTGCCACAGCTGGATTATGAATCACCAACTAACACTCCTGCCACCAGCAGCATGAAACCATCTCTGCAGGGACACTCAAGCCCTACCCGAATAACTGCTGCAGTAGTTCACACACCTGCAACCCCCTCTACATTCAACACCCAAAAAGCAACTGTTGTCAACTGTTTCAATGATTTGACACTTCTCTATTCTTTCGATAAATTGCCATTCCAAGTCTTGTCTGGTTTTGTTGATGCTGTTGATGCAAAGGATCCAGAAAGGATCTTTGCATTTCATTCACCTTTTAAATGCTAAATTATTTAGCAGTCTCAAGTCACAGCAAAGGCCAGGAAACTCCTTTATCTGATCTGCAAAACCTCCAATTGCTCAAATTTCTGTATTTTTAGTTACAATGGTATACAAATACATTCACAGAACTGAGATGCTATAAAGCAGTTCAGAAGCAGAGACACTCAGGTCTCAAAACTACAAATATGACAGACATTTCCTATTACAGACCGACAACTGATTTCAATAAAATTTATCTACAGGAGACTTTTCTAGGTTAGCTTTCAGGGAATGTATTGCTGCACTAGCACAGTCCTGACTCACCACTTGCCCAGAGTATTCTACTGATCAGGCACTGATCTACCTTCACACAGGCTGGAAGGAAAACACCCAACCATGCCCCAGAGCTAGAGAGCAGCAGGTCCCTGCATTTATACAGCACCACTCAAATGTCTCCAGAAAAAGCCAATTATAGACACTGAGCTGACAAACATTACTGATCTCAGACTTGTGAATATGGAATTGTCTCAAAAAAGAAATTGTCTCAATAAAGAAAATTCACTTTTCTAATGTAATTCCCAGAAGTCTATAATATAAAGACACTAAGATAAAAGCTGAAGGCTATCTTTTTTTTTAAAGTATCCAGCCTTTAGTATGCATTTGAAATCTGTCTTCCCACTTTTCCTCACTATAAAAATGTAAACCCTTTGTATGTGGTTATTTGAATATAGTACTTTTCCATGTAACAGCAATGTGAGAACAAAAACTTGAAGAACATGCTGAAAAGTTCCTTGTGATCAGTTATTTTCTGCATGCCTTGCAAATCCTTCCTGATAAATGTCTGTTCTGTAATTCCCTTGAGAAATACTCTGTTGAAATTACTTTGGGACAGAATGTATGTTTTTACAAGTGACAATAAAATGATATAAATAACTTGCCTAAAAAAAATCCAAACATGTAAAGTGTATTTCTATAGAGAAAGTTGAAGTAAGCCATCTGTAACAGAGTTCATGGCTTTTCATACTTGCAGTGAACTTTAAGTTTTTTAAGGTTAAAATAATATTAGCAGAAAAGATTTCTCAAGTAAGAAAAGTATCTTTGATATTTGGAAAATTTTCACATCATTACACATTCAAAACAATTCACATAAAGTCTCACAGTCTAAGTTTAATATGCAGTTAATAATGCTATAGGTTTTTATATCCAAATGTAAACAGAAGAACTATCAAATCTTATGTCAAGACAAAGACCACTGGGGTTAGTTTAATACAAATACCTGCAAAGTTCTGTACTCTCCAAAACTCTCTTTGGCTAGAATTAAAATTTATTTCCCTATTAAAAAAGCTGCAGTACAGCCACAGCCAGTGTGATCACTGTGACCCATTTAACACCAGGCACTACCCTCTGCTAAAAACCAGAAACACAGAGGAATTCAAACCTTCATCATGGTGTTGAAATAAGAAGCATCACTACAGCAGCTGTCCCATGTGGCACTTATGCACACAGTAAATTTGTACAACTTCTTAGTGCAGCTGTCACATAGATTTTGTTATGATTTCACAGGTTAGACCCAATGAGCTAAGAGCCTGTATCAATAAACTCTGATTAAGTTGTTATTTGATAAATGTATCATTTTAGGAACTTAAACAAAGCTGCACCTGCCTGTATTTTTAGGAGTTAAAATATGCCTTAAACTTATGTTCAAACTGATCTTTTTCCAGTGTGCTAGCAACCCTTTCTGATTCCAAAGCAGCTGCAGCAGTGCCAGTGCCAGCTGCAGGAGACATGTGCTATACCTCGCCTGTTAAGATTCTTCTGCACTCTTATTTATACCTAAGGCTTAGCTTCTCAAGCTTCACTAAATGCTAATGTTCCCAAGCTGGATTATCCTGTCACCTCCAACACCTCTTCATGTCAATGCTCCCATGCAGGCTTTCCCAGCCCACACCTGTCCGGAGCTATGCTTGCTTTAATGGGACCAAATATCAGAGCTGGTTTGCTTGAGTACATTCCTTAAAAACAGAAAGCTGAACCAGGTTAGTCAACCACAATTACTGAAAAAGCACTTGTCACATTACCTCTCCACAAATAACCCAGAAGTTTTAAATTGATGGCATTTTGTTCAAAACCATCAGCAAGCAGTATGAATCACGCACTATCTGTTACTTGAAATTGACATTTAAAAAGCAGGGATCAAACTAATATGATTCAGAAGCTTTTCTCTCACTTGCTTTTTCCTATATTCAGAGCTTTAAGAAAAAATATTTGTGCTTCTACATTACAAGTACATATCTGGTGTTAGTGAACAATTTACAGAATCCTGATGATGTCACACGATTTATACACAGCTATTAACTGACACGGAATGGGAAACTGGCAAAATACTGATGGCCTAAGATGGAAGAGGTCTGAAGATTGCAACTCTCTAATGCTCAAGCTTTGCATATTTTGATACAACCTAGATTCAAGCAGTAACTTGCTGTTGCAAGGAGAAAGGTCTTGCCCTCTCCCCCTTTCTCAGCTGGTTACAGCTCATTGGACATTTTACAGAGCTACTTAACTCCCTAACTCTTCCCTTTGGGAGAATCTCAGGAAATCGAGGAGGCTCAGTATCTTCAATTAGACCCAGCTGAAAGGAAAGGCTCAAAGAAATACCAGAGCTAATTGAAAAAGAATGTGTATGGGAACTGCCACTGCCATGCGTGGTGAAGTCATACCAAGCTCTAAGAGCCACCTCCAATCACCCAAGATAACTTCTTGGATTTGTTCTGCCAGCAGTGGGCTGTAGCTCTCACAAGACATCAAGAGAAGCATCCAGCAAGGTCCTCTGCCTGCATGAAGACAAGCCAGGTGCTGGAAGGTGCAGACACCAGCTGTCCACTGCCTAAGGCTATGGTTTCACTGCAGCCTAAGCCTGTTGAGCTACCAACTACTCCTAGAGCATCATCTTTCAGCCTGGCACCTGTTCCCTGGACAAATCACATGGTGGTTCAGCATGCTGAAGAAACACAAGAGCATTTAGTTCATTTACCAAATTAGTTTATGCCAAATGAAAGGGTGAAATGGCTCAGCAAAGGATCCAACAAGCAGCTGGCAGAAGAAAAAGGGATGTGAGTACACAGCCAGGAGTTAGTGATGTACATTGCTATAACTCCACAGGCTGTGATTCAACCCTCCCTAAAATTCTACTGCTGCCAGAAACAAAGAACACTGGAAGCTATTCCAGTAACAGAGGGCCCCAAAATAGTCTTAAGTGGGACAAAATATGATTACCAGAAAAAATTAGGGTTATATCATAAACTGACATGACTTCTTCCCCCCCTTTCCAATCTAAAGCAAAACATTTATTCTCCTGATGAAAGATGAGATTCTTCCCCACAAGTCTGAAAAAAGAAATTCAATTCTACAATTCTGATTAATTTCTTATTATTATTTATTATTATACTGCCTTGTCATATCTTACATGAATTGCAGCAATTTCTTATCTTAAGCTCAGCAAAGAGTAGTTGGGAGTCTATTCTGTCATGTTTCCCACATATTGAAACAGTAAGGATTTAGTCAAATATTGGTTATCTCAATTTCATTTCAGCAGCATGAGTCATGTGCAACAGCAGCTACAACATACTGCAGTAAATGCACCCGGAGCCAGCACTCTGCTCCAAAAGATTTCAGGAGGTTACCTATGATAGTTACTGACTAGATGTCAGGGCTGGAAAAAATGCATTCCAATATGCCTATATTTCAGGACTTTTGGAGACTCTGAAGATTTGCTCCTCTGCTCTAGAAATAGTACAGAATTTGTAATTATTGAGATATTCCAACAAGATGCTTGTATATGTGAAGAGATGGTAGCTTTAAATGGAATATCCTACTTCAGTAAGTCTTACTTACTTATCCTTTAGGTATCAGAGGGTGTCTTTGTCAACGTCCTGGATAAGTGAAAATTCAAACAAGGCAGACTGTTCTTAAAGTAAGACAGGAAAAACTGGGGCATAAGAGCAGCACCATACCCAGGGTAGAATACAAGCAAGGAAACAACACTCCTAAAATGACAAACTACAAAGCTTGTACTCCAAGCTTTCTTCTCTACCTCCCTGTGCCACTATCCTGCACTGGGAACACCCTCCTGGCTCCCCAGTTTTCCTGGCAGAAATGCAATGTTAGCAAGCTCCAGATTTGCAAGTGTGACAGAAGATTCACAGTTTACTGTTTCCAGTACTTCACTCCATGTTGATCTGTTTTCTCTCCTGTGTAGTCCCATACTATCACCAGAACTGGTTTTGCCACAGCTCCCTCTCCACTGCTTTCCCAACTATGGAGACTGACACTTTCCATATATTGTTAGGCACAGCACATCCTCAGTACTGGTATGGGACACTAATTCTGTTATATTAGAAACTCAGCCTTTGATGAACATATAATTATGGCCCAGACATCAGCCTGAGATTGCTTAGCCTATTCTTACCCAAAGTCCATTCTCCCAAAATCTCTTTCATTTCCATTACTAAATGTTTTGCCAATTACTGGATTTCAGCAAACAATATTCCAAAGTCCAGAAGAAACACACCACCTTATATCCAAGGCTTTAAAAGAGCAGCCAAGGGAACTCCAACAGGAACAAATAGTTTATTTTCATTTCCAACACTAAATCTTTTGCCAATTACTGGATTTCAGCAAACAATATTCCAAAGTCCAGAAGAAACACACCACCTTATATCCAAGGCTTTAAAAGAGCAGCCAAGGGAACTCCAACAGGAACAAATAGTTTATTTCTTAAGTAACAAACACAAAAAATTTACAAAAAAAAACAAACCCAATTCGTGCCATACTACTTACCTGAAATGAAAGGAACTACAGAACAGGCACAGCCAAGTCAGACCTGCTTTAACCACCATTTGGTTATGTTTATTTCTTAAGTAACAAACACAAAAATTTACAAAAAAAAAACCCCAATTCGTGCCATACTACTTACCTGAAATGAAAGGAACTACAGAACAGGCACAGCCAAGTCAGACCTGCTTTAACCACCATTTGGTTAAGACTGTCTGAGAAGCCCTCCAAACAAAGCTTGGCAAGTTCTACAGATGACATTTTGAAGGGCAGTTGAAAACTTGAATTCTTTTGGCTTCACAATCCCTCAGACACCACCGTATAATTAAAGCTATGAATTTATCATCTTTTCATATTTGAACACAATAATAAAACAAAAGTAGACTTTTCCCCTATTAATTTACTAAATTGCTGAGAAATCCTCTGTGTTTTGCACTTGTTAGGGGAAGAAAAAAAAATGGAAAAAAGGATCCAGAAATAAATCCTGTCAGTCTTAAGCCTCTTGAAGTCAACTAATAACCAACACTTTGACTACCTCATTCTCTTATGCACTTCACACATTTTTTTTATCAGCAACAAAGCCTTCTGCCACTCAGTCTTGTGACTAAGCCATCCTTTGCCATTTCATGCTATCCCAGTATCCTGAACTGCAGGCTAAGGGTGCCCACTGCTCACCTCATTACTTATCCCAGCCATGATACACAAAAAGCACGTTCCAGTGTCTTAGATTTCCATTCCCTTTTACATGAAGAAACTGTATAAACAATCCAAGTCAAAAGAATTTCAGAACCAGTGAAAAATAAGATTTATTTTGCAATTCACTGTATGCCAGGAGAGGTGAATGGTCCAAAAGACTGAAACCAGCCAGCCCAAGTCAGCTCTTGCCACAGTCTCCCGCAAAACAGTGCAGGATTATTTGTTTCTAGGACTAAAATCACTAATGAAGGCAACACAGCACAGGCTCTTTTTAACATATTTACTATTAAAATACTCAAGCCAATAATATTCCTAACGTTTCTGAAAGATAGGTTTTTTCCCAAGTACATCAGAACTTGCAAAAGTAAGGTCAAGGACCAAGGAAGATTTCCTAACAAATTCAGAACTTGGAAGAAATTCTGGTATTCCACATTTAAGTGGTTTTGTTTCCCTGTGACACAGAATAAGGATTTCTCCCAAAACAGTAGGGATAGCTGCAATTCCTCAAAAGCATCCTTGTCAAAGTGGCACCAAGTAGACCTTTAGAAATCAAATGTCAGCCTCAGCTTTGTCCCTCACAGCTACGAAAAATGCAAGTTATTCCTTTAACAAGAATTAGTCATCTGTGGGATTAATGTGCATACAAATAGCTTTACCATATACATCCCAACAATCCCATTATGCAAGAGATTAAAATAGACCGGTCTGGTAATGAAACGCTTATCACCAGACCTGTCCCACTGGCAGTGCATGCACCAGCCCAGATCTGGCTGGTTCACCCTCACAATTCAGGGTCCAGTATCAGAGCACAGGTTTGCACCACAGGATACAGAACATGCTGATCTGGAAGGGACCCACAACTCCAGTAAACACCAGTCCAACTCCAGTAAACACCAACAGCTGCCCCCAGAGCCAACAGCAGTGCTGCTGATGGCACTGGCCACGAAGGAGCCACTCCTGGGGTCACACAGCACCACAATATGGCCAGCACTGCACTCCTGCCACGGAGCCTGACCTGCATCAATAAAGCTTTAGCTACCACTCGACTGTGTATTCCAAGTTGCCATCAACTAGCCTTACCTGCTGTCATAAACCAATCCTCAGAAAAGAACAGAGGCTTCTGAAAACAAACTTCACTTAGGAATTCATACCTCGTGAACACTTAGTGTTGAAATGTGTTTATTGATCACTCTTCTTGTCTTAAAAATAGCAGAAGTTTAACAGCTCCCATGAACATAAGAAACATTTTCCCTCTCTTTCTAAAGGGAATCATGGAAGCAAAAAAACCAAAAAAGGTAAAAGGAATGCAGAAAGCGACTTCATTTTGGGACTCCCAAGCCACTCACATTATAGACTGAAACAGCATTTTATTAAAGGTACATGAACAACTGGGGGGGAAAAAAAAAAGACAACTTTTCTGTATTCACCTACTGCCCTCAAAATTGTAAAGGCTTGTTCCCTTGAGTCACCCATCTCTCCCATAGATCACTATCACAAGTGTCTCCATTATTTTATTCTCTAACAATTCCTCACAGCACATGCCACAACACTCAAAAAAACCAAGCACAGCTCTGTGTGCACTGCAGCAATGCTGAGCAGGAATACTTCAATTTTCCACGGCCTGGAGAGGGCAGGAAGTACAGCAAGAATTCAGAAACTTGTATGAGCCAGTAAGCTTGAGAAAAATCCCACTGAATAACTGGTGCTAAAACACTGCCTATTTAGTCAAGGAGAAGCAATTAGCATGGAAGCCTGAGCTGCTGTGGCAGGTGAGAAACACCTGGATTCATTGAACTTCATTGGGAACAGACTGTAACAAAGGTTCCGAGTCAACCCCAACACAATGTTCTGCATTCCTGTGCCCTGACAGTAACATTGTGATGCCACACAAGCAAAGCCAGAGCTGGCATGCAGGGAGATCAGCTCCTCATGGGAACAGACTGTAACAAAGGTTACGAGTCAACCCCAACACACCAGGGCACAATGTTCTGCATTCCTGTGCCCTGACAGTAACATTGTCGCGTCCCCTCAGCCGGGTCCCCTCAGCCCGCGCAGCCGCCGCGCCTGCCGCACGCGCACGGCCGCCTTACACCCCGCCTGCTCGGATCTCTCCGCTCCCGCCTCAGCGCGGCCCTCTCGCCTCTCCAAGAGGACCCCTCGGGAGAAAGCCCAGCCAAGCCAGGAGCACTCCCTGCTCGGCGCTCGGCGCCACAATGTTCTGCATTCCTGTGCCCTGACAGTAACATTGTGATGCCACACAAGCAAAGCCAGAGCTGGCATGCAGGGAGATCAGCTCCTCAGCTCCGGGGGCAGTGCTGGCCAGCCATACACTGCAAGCCTGAGCTGGGCCAGGAAATCCCCTGCAAGAGCACAAGGTGGAAACAGGGAGAATCCCTCTCCTTGTGCTTGCTTTACTGCAGAGCACCAGAAATTGTTACAGTCACCTTCTAACAGTCAGGCACACACAGGAGCTGGACCCAAGCCTCAGGTATTAAAGGAACACGATTCTCTTCTCCCTTTTCTGAGCCATGAAAGGTTATCACCACATACCCTCTGTGTGCCCCACCATGGGCAACCAAAGGAACAAAAATCCACTTATAACCAAGACAGTGTGGTCAGATCACACAATCCACCATTTTTCTGTTCTGAAAATTGCTGGGATCCTATATAAGAGCTAACTTAGGATTTCAAAGACTAACCCAATACTTTAGGCACTATTTCTAAGCCAAACTTCTCAACTTCTATTTCAAGACATGCCAGATTTCTAAGGACAGAGGAAAAAAATACCAGTTTCCCTCAATTTCCTGAACTCTGAAGTTACAGGACCTGCCACCAAGTGATACAGTTCTAGAAATACTGAATATCTCATCCCTTCTAAGTGTATATGATACAGATGTGAAAAAAGCCAAGAGAAGGTAAAACAGCATTTCACTATCTTCAGATAGGTTGTGCCCCTGCACCTGTGGCCAGGATTAAAGAAGAAAAGCTAGGCAAAACAAATTCTTTGTTTTCATCAGCAGTTTATGTTTACACTCTTCAGAAGTTAAGAACGATCACTTCAGAACAACATACATGTGCTATAAAAGTGGTCAAAGGGGTCACATGCAAGGCAAATAAAAAAGCTACATTTTTTGCAGCTTTATGAAATTATGTCTTAAAATACTGTCTATTTCACTTTTATCTTAGCCTTTCTCAATTTCTACGCCTGAGTATGTTTCATAATGTATACATTGGTACAGTACTACGTGTGGATAACTGATAAACCAGTAAAATTGCATACATGAGAGATGCATGATTAAAAGTGTTCTTTATTGACAGCCAAAAAAGCTGGAGGCCGCTACTCTAGAGAGCAGGAGCTCTTTTATTTCTGTTTACCTGCCCTCCCTCCTTTTGCTCTAGCGCTGGTTTCCCAGAGGATTGGAATGAATGGCGCCTCGCAAGGCACGTGGGTGGCCCCGGGGTCCTCAAGCCCAGGCTCGGGGCTTCTTTCTACCACCTCGAAATAAGAGACTTGGTTCCCCAGGATCGGGGAACTGGGTGTGGAAACCTGGACAGAAGTATCAGAAAACCGCACCATAATAAATCACCTGCTTGACAAGGGAACGTTAAGTGGACCTACAGAAAGGACAAATAAACAGAACTAAGGAGCCATGAAATATCGCTTTGGGGGAACTGTGGAAAGATATACAATGGAGAACACCGAAAACCAAGCACTCAGACCCTCATCCGGTTCTTCCCCCTCACCCCCCGTGAGCTCCGGCGGCTCCCCCAGCCCCCCTCACGGCGGGCCACAGCACCCGCAGCCGCCCGCCGACTCCTTGCCCGCCGGGGCCGAGGAGGGGCGGCGGGCCCGCGGCCGTCCCCACTGACCTGCCGGCGGCGGCTCTCGGGCAGGGCCGGGGTCGCGGGGGGCGGCCGCGTCCCCTCAGCCGGGTCCCCTCAGCCCGCGCAGCCGCCGCGCCTGCCGCACGCGCACGGCCGCCTTACACCCCGCCTGCTCGGATCTCTCCGCTCCCGCCTCAGCGCGGCCCTCTCGCCTCTCCAAGAGGACCCCTCGGGAGAAAGCCCAGCCAAGCCAGGAGCACTCCCTGCTCGGCGCTCGGCGCCCGCCGCCCCGCTCCCCTCGGCGGCCCAGCGCGGGGCTGGAATTCAAACCACGCAGCGGGACTACTTCACCACCGCCGGCGGAAGCACATGCTTTCTGCACACGCGCGCGCGCGACCTGACGGAACGCATTTAAAGGCCCACGCGCTGTGCACGTCGGGAGTTGTAGTCTTCTCGCGGCGGCTCCCCTGGCCGCCCGAGGGCCTCGCACCGCCCCGCGGCGGCGCCACGCCCACCCGCCGCCGATAGCCAATGAGCGAGCGAGGGGCGGGGCTTCCCGGCGCGGTGCGCGCGCGGGGGGCGGTGCCCGGAGTTGGTTGTTGCGCGCGGGCGCGGCGGTCGCAGCCCCGTCCCGGGAGCCGCGTCCTCGGCGGGGCCCGGCGGGAACGGCAGCCCGAGCCCGCACCGAGCCTGCGGGGCGCAGCCGCCGCCTCCCCGCGGGAGCTGCCGCGGGGCCGGGGAGCCCCTGCCAGGTGAGAGGCGGCAGGGGGGTGACGGCCCCTCGCGCCGTGAGGGGGGTGACGGCCCCTCGCGCCGTGAGGGGGGTGACGGCCCCTCGCGCCGTGAGGGGAGGCCGGGGGGCGGCGGCGGCGGTCAGCTTTGCTCAGCGGGGCCGCGGGCGGGGGCAGCGAGCGGGGCTCCAGCGAGCCGGGCTCCAGCGGGGCGCAGCCGCCGCCTGCCCGT